>NW_015114419.1:79196-80246 GCF_001443285.1 Poecilia latipinna | reverse complement strand
CTGGATACGTTTTCTTGCTTAGCTCTGTGCTAACAGCTTTCTTGGCATTGATAGATAAGTTTGTGTTGCATGTTTAGGTGAATTGCGAAATTGTTTTTTCGACGTTAGCGGAATGCCACATTAAACAAATCATGCCTCATGAAACAAGTTCTACCAAGTTTTATGACAGCAAAACATACATCAGGAGGTGAAAAGATAAGGTATAAAAATAAACTGAAAATAACATCTTAAAAGAGACCTCAAGACCTGGGAAGATGCTGCAATGTATGTGGGGATCTGGAGAGAAAGGAGATCCAAGACGCTTACCATGACCTTACCATGACCACCATTAGCTACAGACTCCCTATGCAAAACAACACATGCACCATTTGAGGACCCAGCATACAGCCCATTATATAACACACAAACCATGTCACTCTGTGAGCAATGCATGACCAGAGAGTGAGGCCGTCTGTCTGTCATGCAAAAAGTTCTCCACTCTAGATACTTGGACAAAGTGCAGCATGCACAATGACACCATTGTTCCAATGTCTCACCACACATTTACATGTCACCTTCAGATACACTCAGAGAAACGCCAAGCCTGCACACAGATCAAGACACTAGCTTAGCGTTTTAGCCACTACACACAAACGCATCTGTGTGTGGAATCTGAGAACCCTGGCGAAGATGTAGAAACAGCTTTAAAATAAACTCGTACTTTGTTGCTGCAGTGTAATTTGACAATGGGATGATTTGAGTACATTTATTCAGTGGGAAAAGTAAGATGTCAAATAATGTTACTTGTTTTTGTCGACAAACTCGACCCCGAACGACTGTTACTGGAGTGTGTTTTAAATATTTCAGCTTGCTGTCTTTAAGCAGAAACATCTCCTTCATACGTAATTTTAAGCTCCTGGTAAGAAACCTTAGCCTGCTCCAGTTCACTTTGGAGATGTTTTATGGTCTCTGGATTGCTGCTGCAGGAAAGAGAACTCTAGTGCCATTTTCTGATGCAGATTGTTCTTTTCAGCTCTAAGTGCATTGATAAGATGATGGTCATTCTTGGCT
>NW_015114419.1:70559-74375 GCF_001443285.1 Poecilia latipinna | reverse complement strand
GAGGAATATGAGAAACATTTAAAGAGTCTTCAAGTCCCTTATTAGCTCATTTATCAGCTATTTACCAGAGTCAGGGAATAGGTGTGGAGGGAGCTCTATAAGACAGACAGATGTTTCTGTAGGATACTCAGTGGATGTAAAGAGCTTTTGTAATTAATTCCTCACAACAATATGTTAAATATGGCAAAATCAGAGATTTAGAACTATCTAGATAGACTATATTTATTTATTTCATTTTTTTACCTGTTTTGGGGACAGATTTGTTCCCCCCCTGCATTGATTAACTTTATTCAAATTAAAAGGCTAAAAATCTTCTAACGTGTCCATTGTGAGATTATGCTACTGCAGAAAGAACTTTTATTTTAATGCACTTTGCACTTTTTTTTTTACCAGTAGTGCCAATAAGTCTGTTTATATCTGCAAATAAAGCATCTGATAAGAAGAGGCAATGTTTGAATTTTCATTTTTTTCTGAGAACTTTTTATTTCATGAACAAAGAACAGAGACAATGTCATTTTGGTCCAATGTTACCTCTGATATTACGTCTACAGAAAACAGCTCATGTCATACAAACAGTTTCTAGCTCCACAAACGACAGAAATATCCTGCAGTACAACATTTTAGTACCAACGCTCCTTCAAGTTTCTTCTGCTAATGAATTTCCTGTTGTCATATTCATACAGATAATAAGGAACAGCTACATATGTTAAGCACAATATACAAACAGATACTGTACATTTGATTTTGCAGTGTTTATTTTTTTAAGGTAACACACTACACACAGGGCCAGGATTCATTACCAGAAGATCTTCAGTCATTATTGTTTGTGGTTCAGTGTTTAAGTTTCAAGTATGACACAAAGGCATCTGCACTGTATTGTACACAGAAAAAAACAGTCCACATTAATGAAGCCATGGTGAAGTGCAGATATGGTTGTTGTCTCCATTTTAAAGCACACAGCTGAATCCTGACATTTACTTACACAGAATAAAAAGACACAAACACAATTTATTTTCTCTGTCTGAAGTTAAATCAGAACAAACTTATCTTGTTTTAGGCTAGTTAGAATTACCAGCATTATTTCTATTTGCTAAATGCCAAAAAACGCAGCAAAACTTTATTTTGTAGATTTTATTATTATTATTTTTACTTTCTTTGAACTCAGAAGTCAGAGGTTAGCATACATTTGGTCAATATCAGGGGTAACTGTTTTATTAAACTGTATGAGTTGAGTTAAATCTTTTGGGTTTCCTTGCTCAAATGTCTCCCAATAGTTTGCCGGAGTTCTGGTTTGTTCCTCCTAACAGAACCGGCATAACCCATTACCCCTAAAGCGCTTTGGGGTCCTCTGGACTGAATAAAGAGCAGCACAGGCCATTCACCACGGACCACGAATGCAGCATCTGGAGATTGTTCCTGAATTGAACCAGATCTGGGAAGCTCTACAGTTCTCTTCCTGATATAGTGGCTGATTTCTTTTGACCTTCCAGACTCACTGCACAAAGTGAAGTGTAGAACAAAGAACAGGATTTTACCAGGCCAGTGTCAAACAGGAAAGCAGTGGGTTTCAGATGTGGCCTTAAAATACATCCATCCACATGTGTGTCTCCAAATAACTCAAATGTGTCAGCTCAGTTAATCTATTAGAAGTATGCAAAAGGAAACCCAAAAGGTTTGACTTAAGTGATGCAGCTAAAAAAAAAAAAAGGATTCCTGATACTCAACTGTATTCAAACGTCTTTGTTTGAAATAAGTTATGAAAAAAAATCTTCTTGCCAAGTTTTTGTTGTTTAGCAACATAATAATAATTTAGGCAATTCTACCTGACCTGAAACAAGAGACATTTGGTCAGACAATAATAAAATAAAAACAAACAAAAGAAATGTTTGTGTCTTTTTATGCAATGCAGGGTTTCCCTCAGTGTTTTATCAGCCTGGTGGGACACCAGGCTTTACTTGTGCCCCTACCAGGCACAAGTAAAGCTTAATTACTGAAGTAATTAAGTATTTTTATAATGTTTGCATTTTTTAAGACGTTATTGTTGGTGTTTTAACTGAAAAACACGATGGGCCACTGGCTGATGACTGCCCTAGCTACCAACCACAGGGCTTAGCAAGTTTTCTGGGGTAAACCTTGCGGTGTATGTAAACTTCTGGTGTCAACTGTACAGGCTGACCACAGTGAGGATCTTTGAAAAATCAATCACCTTACTTAAAAAAAAAATTAAAAAAAAACTTTACATTCGTCCAAAATCAAACTCCAGTCCGCCCTCGTGCAGACTGCCCTCATTTGCGTTGTCAAAGCTGTTCTTGCCGTGGATCTGTTTGAGGTGCTTGCGCAGCACGGGCTTGTGAGCAAACACCATTTCACAGTAGTTGCAGCGGTGCGGCTTGTCCCCGCTGTGCAGGTTCAGGTGATCCAGCAGCGAGCACTTCTGGGTAAACGTCTTGCCGCAGATCTTGCACTGGAAGGGCTTGATCCCGGCGTGGACGCGCATGTGCCGGTGCAGGTTGCCCTTCTGCGTGAAGGTCTTCCCGCACAGCAGGCACATGAACAGCTTGTGCATCTTGAGGTGGTTGGCGTAGTTCTCCAGTTGCCGGAAGACTCGGGCGCACTTGGGGCACTGGTGGTACCACTGCAGAGGCTTGTCGTAGCTCCGCTGGTGTCCGACGTGCTTCTCGGTGAGCGGGGACGAGGGAGGCGGGCTGAGCGGGTAACCCGCCATGCCCGGCGGAGCCGCCATCTCGCTGCCACGGCTGTCCACGGTGGAGTTGATGAGCGAGTGCTGCGGCTCCGGGGAGTGCAGCGCAGCTGGGGGGCTAGCGGAGAAGTGGCCGGTGATGGTGTTCTCCGCTACGTCGGTCACAGATTCCACTTTCACTATGGTGATGTCGTTATCCGCCAAACCGGGCCTCGAACGCCTCCGCCACACCTGGACGGGGCTCATGGACGGCTGGACTATGACATCGTCGTCCTCGTCGTCGTCACTCTCGACGTTATTGTCTCTCTCCACCTTTCCCATCACCACCGTCTCGTCCTCCTCCTCTTCCTCCTCATCCTCCTCCTCTCCCTCAGGTACAATCCGCACCTGAGACCGCTCCTGCTCCCTTTGAGCCTGGGAGGACGGACCCTCGTCTCCCTTTTCCCTCCGCAGGTCCAGATCCACCTCCAGCTGGCGTGAGGCCTGAGGTTTGATGAACTTGTTGAGGGCTTGGGTGCACTGCTCCACGATGTGGCCCATTTGGAGGAAGCTGGCCACCGTCAGGTAATGCACGAGCTCCAGCTCAGGAAACTCCAGCTGGCCGGTGTAGCAGGAGAGCAGCAGCTGCCGGCCAACTTCCGCCTCCTGAATCATGGAGATCTGGACCTCCCTGGAGTCCTGCTGCAGGATGAACTGGTCTCTCAGGAAAGACGAGCCGGCAGCAAACACCACTTTATGGCCGGGGACCTCCAGCTGGTTGATGCGAACGACGACGTCGCAGAAGCGTCTCTGGTGTCGGAGAAGGTTCATCTTCTGCAGCATGGAGTCCCCAAACGTGGCGAATCGGAACTGCAGGATCACCTGGTTCTGGGCCATAGTGGACCACTGGGCAGCCGCAGCAGCACACCTGGCCAGGACAGATTCAAACAGAGAATCAGCCCCACAATGACACTACTGTTGACAACAGTTACTATGTCACACTGCAGTCTCAGAGGACTGTTTTCCATCATAGAAGACACCATGTTTGTCTAAGCTAATTAATTTGGCTAAACATACATTTATTAGCTAACAAATGTCGCTAAATGTACATTTACATTTTATTGGAGAGGAGGGTC
>NW_015114419.1:65170-68215 GCF_001443285.1 Poecilia latipinna | reverse complement strand
TCCTCCTCCTCTCCCTCAGGTACAATCCGCACCTGAGACCGCTCCTGCTCCCTTTGAGCCTGGGAGGACGGACCCTCGTCTCCCTTTTCCCTCCGCAGGTCCAGATCCACCTCCAGCTGGCGTGAGGCCTGAGGTTTGATGAACTTGTTGAGGGCTTGGGTGCACTGCTCCACGATGTGGCCCATTTGGAGGAAGCTGGCCACCGTCAGGTAATGCACGAGCTCCAGCTCAGGAAACTCCAGCTGGCCGGTGTAGCAGGAGAGCAGCAGCTGCCGGCCAACTTCCGCCTCCTGAATCATGGAGATCTGGACCTCCCTGGAGTCCTGCTGCAGGATGAACTGGTCTCTCAGGAAAGACGAGCCGGCAGCAAACACCACTTTATGGCCGGGGACCTCCAGCTGGTTGATGCGAACGACGACGTCGCAGAAGCGTCTCTGGTGTCGGAGAAGGTTCATCTTCTGCAGCATGGAGTCCCCAAACGTGGCGAATCGGAACTGCAGGATCACCTGGTTCTGGGCCATAGTGGACCACTGGGCAGCCGCAGCAGCACACCTGGCCAGGACAGATTCAAACAGAGAATCAGCCCCACAATGACACTACTGTTGACAACAGTTACTATGTCACACTGCAGTCTCAGAGGACTGTTTTCCATCATAGAAGACACCATGTTTGTCTAAGCTAATTAATTTGGCTAAACATACATTTATTAGCTAACAAATGTCGCTAAATGTACATTTACATTTTATTGGAGAGGAGGGTCCGTCGGAGAGTCGAACCTCGGATTCAGGAAGACAGTGTGGTTTTCGTCCTGGTCGTGGTCCTAGACCAGCTCTACACCCTCAGCAGGGTCCTGGAGGGGGCATGGGAGTTTGTCCAACCAGTCTACATGTGTTTTGTGGACTTGGAGAAGGCGTTCGACCGTGTCCCCAGGGGGGCCTTGTGGGGGGTTCTCCGGGAGTATAGGGTACAGGGCCCTTTGATACTGGCTGTCAGGTCCCTGTATGACCGGTGTCAGAGTCTGGTCCGCATTGCCGGCAGTAAGTCGGGCTCGTTTCCGGTGAGAGTTGGACTCCGCCAAGGCTGCCCTTTGTCACCGATTCTGTTCATTACTTTCATGGACAGAATTTCTAGGCGCAGCCGAGGTGTTGAGGGGATCCGTTTTGGTGGCCTTAGGATCGCATCTCTGCTTTTTGTGGATGATGTGGTCCTGTTGGCTTCATCAGATTGTGATCTGCAGCTCTCGCTGGAGCGGTTCGCAGCCGAGTGTGAAGCAGCCGGGATGAGGATCAGTGCCTCCAAATCCGAGGCCATGGTCTTGAGCCGGAAAAGGGCAGAGTGCCTTCTCCGGGGCAGGGGGGTGTCGTCCTGCCTCAAGTGGAGGAGTTTAAGTATCTGGGGATCTTGTTCACGAATGGGGGAAGGAGGGAGCGGGAGATCGACAGGCGGATTGGGGCAGCGTCTGCCGTGAAACGGGCGCTGTACCGGTCCGTCGTGGTGAAGAGAGAGCTGAGTCAAAAAGCAAAGCTCTCGATTTACCGGTCGATCTACGTTCCCACCTTCATCTATGGTCATGATCTTTGGGTCATGACCGAAAATCACGGATACAAGCAGCCAAAATGGGTTTCCGAAGCGATAAAAGCTGGGTAGCTCTTGCATTGCTACAAAATGGAGCCATGTTTCCTTCAGCCCATTGGCGGCAATGTTGACACCTTGAGATGCCATGAGACCTAAATCCTGAACATCATGGCATGGAGTGCATCCCAGTTTTCCATGTCTGGCATATAAACATTCATTTTAGCTTTTAAACTGGTTATATTGATTATGTGTCCAAACAAATCAGTAGCCTAGCATCATGACCTGTTTGTTCTGAAGATCCTGCAGCTTCCACTTCATCTTCCTAACATGGCGCCTCCTCATCCCGACTCTCATACTGACAGGAGGAACCACAGAGCTCTGTTAGGTTAAAGCAAATCTTCTGAAGTTGGGATATTTTTCCTCCAACAGGTTCCAGAGGAATCACCTCAAACCAGATGGTGGACTGGATTTTATTTCACTGTCATTTGGGAATGATAGAGCCTCATTTTCAACAGTGGAGCTATTAAGGCTGAAAAAGGTTATCATTTTGGAGAACGTCTCATCAACATCAATATTTCCACTAAATAAAAGGCAAAAAAAATTTGTTTGATAAAGGAAAAGCCTCTCAGACTCTGAGCCCGACAACACCAAACTATTTTTATATTAGACAATTAATTTAATTTCACATAATTATCGCGGTAGAAGCCATTGGTAATGAAACATATTTGCCGTGTTTGATGTTTGTTGTGAATGACGTATACTCACAGACTAACAAGATAATTAGTCCAAGTTTGTCGTTTATTGAACGTTCAGAAATTACAGCGGCTGTAATGAGGTAAAACAACTTGAACAGGTGATCAACTCTAAACCACTCGCACATTTTTATTCTCCGTCACACCCGTTCCCATGGCAACCTCCTGCGCTCCACAAACAGACCAGAGATTACGTTAAAAACATAACATTCAGTCCGTTACGATATCAGGTTTTCAGGCTTGATATTTATTTTGTGATCATTAATAAGCGCTCCCTGAATACAGCGGTGGTTGATTAGTTAATTTTAAAATCCTGCTCTGCTAGTTATTTAGGTAATGGAACCGTAACGCACAGAATTCCGCAACACCTTGTTGAAACAATTATCACTGAGATTATTATTGTTGTTGGGTCATTAATTTCAACACGTTTGGATGATTTTTTTGTTTGTTTGTTTGTTCTTTAATAAAGTAACGAACGTTTTAAGCCAGTCAGAGGACGTGCTGGACTCAGCGTCCTGGCGGCGTTCAGTTTGTCACCTGATGCCGAGATCGACTCAAAACCTTTCGCGATCGACGTGTTGCACTGTAGTAAAGCAGTAAGAGTTCAGAAACAATATGAAACGGGAAAAAAGTTATTTATTAACTGATTAAGTCGTGTTTTAGATTGTTCTTGAAAAACTAATCAGTCACGGCTGATTAGTACCCACCTTCTTTCACC
>NW_015114419.1:46256-62077 GCF_001443285.1 Poecilia latipinna | reverse complement strand
CCGAGATCGACTCAAAACCTTTCGCGATCGACGTGTTGCACTGTAGTAAAGCAGTAAGAGTTCAGAAACAATATGAAACGGGAAAAAAGTTATTTATTAACTGATTAAGTCGTGTTTTAGATTGTTCTTGAAAAACTAATCAGTCACGGCTGATTAGTACCCACCTTCTTTCACCCCTGGTGCACACACCTTAGCGATCTGAAGACTGAATTTATATGTTCTCTGATTTTTACCATGGAGCCAGCTGGAAATTTCAGGTTCTCCTCTTGTTTACACTCGCTTTCTAAACTGTGCTGTTTGTTTAGCACTGCTTTAAAATAATTGCCTTTCATTGTTAATAAACTACCAATTTATCAGTTTATCTAGCCATGGTACTGCCGCAATAGTAATGATGAAGAGCTGTTTAGGAGCTAAGAAAGAGTCGGTTCTTTTGGGGGGATGAGCCAAGTGGTCAGGATCTCGAAAAACAACCGCAATTCCCATCACTATGAGAAGTAGCCACAGACATAAACATACTATTAAATATCTGTGAACAGAGCCAACAGCCAACGGCTTTATTGTACTGAACTACAAAAATGAGTTAATTAGTACCGCAGTTACTTTATTGTTAATAGCTTGTGGCTTGCAGCTGAACATGTTATTTCTGTAAAATTGTTCATTTGTGAGCAAATTTCCATGTCCGTGGAAAATTAGCTCATCAGTCTGGCTAACGGAACGCTCGTGCACATCCCCTATTTAGGAAAACGGGGTGCCGAGTACATTTCCGGTCACAGTGGTAGAAAAATGACCCATTTTCCAAGTAACCATGCGTTCAAAGTGTAGCTACATGACTATAATCCTCAAAAAGCGTCGTGGCAACGGCCTACTCAGTAGCTTTTCAGCTAACCGCTCAGATAACTTGCGCAATCTTTGCGTACAACGAATTCATCCCTTCTTTAATTCAGGTTCTAGCAGTAATGGAGCGCCGTGTTCCTGTTACTTACTTGTTAACGCACCAGATATAGCTGGCTTGTTGTCGGCAGGATCCTGGCCTGTGTCTGCCTGTGGAAAAGAGGGAGCTGCTCCGGATGCAAAACAATTAAAGGCCCAGTACCTGTGGACCATTTTTTTTAATGCCAAGTCAGCCCGTTTGAGGATTCAACGCAAAACCCATAAAAAAGTCACACGTTAACATTATTTTTTTTTCTTTTTCTTTTTTTTTGAAAGATTGTCTTCCATAAAACATTAATAATTTATATATTTTTGGTTGCTGCAGTTCTCTACAATGCAGTGCACAATATTTTGTAAAAATATGACCAGGTCTTTAAGTTTTTGTCACTTTTTCATGTCACAACCACAAACCCCAGAGTGTTTTATTGGGAGGTTTCTGTTAACAGTACTGGATAATTGTGAAGAGGAAGCAGTTTTCAAAAACATTTTGTGATTAAAAAGCAGAACAAAGAGCATGTTCTTTGTCTAAACAATAGCAACACAGCAGACAGAGAATGATCACATTCCTAGGCCTAATCCAGTAGATGGTGGAAAACATATGTTTATTCATTTGGAGGGATGTAAATGATTATATGTGACGTAAGTATTTACAGAATATACAGTTTGGAGTCATTATATTTGTCACTATGGACTGAAGCGAGCGGGGCTGAGAATGGTTGCGTCCTGTTCACACACCTGAAAGAAAACATAGAATAAAATTAAGTCCTAAATACAGTTTCTATACATTCATTTTTTTTATTAGAACTAAAAGGTGCATTCTTTCTATATGGCAAAATTATTCTGGGGAAAAAAAAAAAAAGATAAGTCATTTAACCAAACTGGAATGTTTCAGGAGAAATTTGAAGGGTTTTCTGCAGTTAATCTCCAACTATACAAAACCCAGTAAATGTTGATTTCAGTCCAATGTTTTTCATTTATTTACAAGATGATGAATCAATATAAGAACTTATCCCATTTAGAGTTAGAAAATGACTAGACTTTTCACATCCAAACACTGACACCAGTTAAGAGGTTAAGCCTCTAAACACACACTCTGCAAAAACAAAAAACCATAAATGGAAAATTCTTGTTCTTCTTCTGGTTGCCATGAATGAATCAAAGCAAACCTCCAGGTATGTTTTACATGAAGTATTAACATACCATGATGTAAAGCTAAAAAAAAACAGTCAATATTACATAATACTGCCACTTTAAATGTATTGGTGCCTTTTTCTAATTTATTTTTAAGTGTACTCGTTTTATTCTAAGTTGATTTAGTGAAAAACAGCATTGATAAAAGCGTAACGTCTCGCTCATACCAGGACAATCTGTATGCCGCCAATAAAACCATGGCAACCGCTGCTATAGAGGCAGCAGCACACAGCGACGACACCCTCAGGATGTAAGATGTACCTGGGAAGAAAAAAAAAAAAAAGCTTTTCATTGAGTGATATCAACTTATCTCTGTAATTTTTGTGCAATTCTGAAGCACCTGCAACTTTAGCCCAAAGGACGCAGCAACTTCTCGACATCTGGGAGAGGAAACACTCGGGTTAAATCTGCTGCACCCTCCACAGCATTGCTTTGCCGTTACTCCTTTGTATCAGAGCGGATTTTAACTCACCGTTTTCCACCGACTGACAACCCGAAGGACAATGAAGTAGGTGTTACCGCTCTGCAGCGGTGCGTTGTAGAAGCCCCCATAGAGGACTCCGTCCCCCACCGTGAAGTTGACCTCTGCTCCAAGGCTCTGCACACCAAGCTGGGCGGTCAGGTACTCAGCTGGTGACTCTGCTCTGCTTGAGGGGTCGAGGCTGGCGGGAGAGGAGCAGTCAAACACCACAAGCTCCTCCACAGGAAGCACAAAGATTTGGTAGAAGCTGTCAAAAACAAAAACACAAAGAGGAAAGTTTTATCTTCATTGTTTGCTGTCATCCTGTTGGGTTTGTAGGTTGTTAGCAAACTCCTGTTTTCCTCACACATTCAGATGTCATTCTACATGATCCGAGCAACTGAGAAGATTTTTTCTTTGGTGTGTTTGCTTGTATCCTACCACATAATGTAGTTTGTAAAAACCATATTTGTTGAATGTAAGTGTTAGCAATTTAAGTATTATTAATAATTTCAGCATGGCAGCACCAAGGTTATTACAGTTAATTAAAATGAACCGAAATTAGAAAAACTGAAATTTTCATTAACTAAAATAAATAAAACACAAATTAATGGGGAAAAACTACAATTAACTGAAACTATATCATGCCTTTATAAAACTAACTAAAACATACTGAAAATGTACATTTAATATCATTTGTTTGTGTGCTTATGAAAGCATTTATTAGCCTTTAAAAATGATGTGAAATAGTTTTTTTTCCCCACACAATAAGTTGTGAGCTGTTGGCAAAATACAGAACTGTGTATTCCTCCTGGCGGTGCTTATATTAGTCCACAAAATGGCGACAGTAAAAATTGGGAGAAAAAGCCAGAGTCAGTTGGTTGTTCAACAATAATTGAATATATTTTAAAAAATAGTATCTTCTGTTTTGTGTACAAAATCATAATACAGTACTTAAATTCTGCACCTAAAAATAAACCAAACACACTCTAAAGACTAATTAAAACTAACTGAATTAAATCAACAAAAACTAAGCTATAATGTAAAAACCAAAACTATTATAAGCCTGGTCAGCATGTGTGAGACATTGAGTGTAAAATAATTTCAACCACTGCATGTGGTTCTACAAACTATTAACACAATTCCAAACCTCAGTTTTCAATTTTTTTTCTCTAAAACATTGAAAACCATTTTCTGCCATTTTCTTTCCACTTCACAAAGCTGCACCGCTTTGAGTCTGTCACGTTAAATCTCTACCGGATTTCTTTGATGCTTGTGGTTGCAAAATGAGAAATGATCAAATCATGTTTCCAAGGCAGAGTTTCCTCACATCCAGTGTGAAGCTTGTCATGAAAAAGCTCCTTCCTCCCTTGTGAATGTTAGACATGGTGAATGTTTGCATGGAGGGCGTTGGTCACCTGATGGGATCCAGAGTGTTGGGAGATCTTTTCAGCCTCAGCGTTGGAACTGGGGTCTCCAGTTCTGTGTAGTGTACAACTGGTGCTGGAGGTACTTTTAGAAACAGAGGTACATTTATTGTTATGTTCACCAGTAAATATGAAGAAGACTACAGTAAATATTCTATAATTAGTATTAAATATTCACTATCCCTCTTTCTTTAAACTGGAGTTTCTGTGCTACCTGTTAAACTGGTGTTGGCTGTGATGGTGGCTGTGAATCTGGCAGCTACTGCAGTAATGGAAATGCTGTAGTTTGTTAATGGAAGCAGCCGCAGGCAGATTATCAGCCGATCGCCTTTGGAGCTCAGCTGACGTCGTCCTTTGTCTAGAAACGACCTCTGGTAGTCTCTGGATCCCAAATAAACCACCTGAAATAATCAAACCCACACATTCAGTCAAAGTTCACTGTTGATTCGGTAAAAAAAAACAAAAAAATAGGAAACGTATCTTACCTTGTAAAGTTCTGTATCTTCCTCAAACTTCTCTGCCTTCCACTTCAAACAGTTTCCATTGTAAAGTGTCAGCTGGTTAACAGGCGGCTTGATTTCTGCATCACATATTAGTAGTTGCTGTGAGAAGCTCTTGTTTCAGCATGTCCAGTGTTTAATTTTTAATGTTTGATAATTAATTCTGTGCTATAGCACATATTCATTGAGTACAATAAATATTAAGCAGACCAAGTGAAACTAATATTTTTTAAAATGATTGACTTAAAACAAGCTCCTGTATTTTGGTAAGGGGTTACTTGTAAGTTAATTTTGTCTTATTTTAAATGTATTGAGATATTTGCGCTAAACTAATCCAAAAATACTTGGTAGAGATTTTGCATTTTTGCAGTGCATACACAAAGAACAAAGAAATCAAAGTAATTTAGTCTATAAATTAATGTTTGGTTAAATCACTGGAACACAGAACTTTTTAAAAGGGCAGTATTATGTATATTCCAGCCACCAAGTGTCATTTTATAGCACAATCAAGTGACTGTGTTACCTCCAGTTGTTACAAAAATTTGTATGCATCCATCAAGCATGCCTTAAAAGAAAAGTGACTTTGCAATTGAAATTGGGTCTCTGTCTCTTTAAGAAGCTCCTGGTCTTTTCAACACTCTGGATATTCAGTTCCACCAGGTGTTTGCTAATTGCTGCTGGCTAGTCTGAAGGAGCTGAGTGGGGGAGATTTCTCAAACACGCATAAAAGAATCGAAGGAACACTACCGGTATGTTTTTGACAAGAGAATAACATAACATGATGCAAAGTTCAAAACAGTTAATTTTACGTAATGCTGCCCCTTTAAAAAGAGATAAACAACGATGCATTTTATTTTTCCTGCTTTATATACAGTGACCAATGATTGAAACACTGTAGCGTCCGAGCGCTGCTACTTTTAAACTCACCGATACAGTTGAGAGTAGCTCTCAGCCACAGTCCGGAGCCGCTGCACACGGAGGCGTTGACGCCCCTCCAGCTGTGATATCCCGCCACACAGCGATGAATCACAACACTTCTGTTGTGCCACACCACCTCCGAGTGGGCCAGGAAGGGAACGGGGCCGCATTTAGCTGGAGAAACAGAACACAAAGACTCGCTCAGAAATGGCATCACTCAACACACACTGGGAAGGAAGCATTTGTTTTCAGCAGGCACCCAAAGGAGACCCGAAACGATGTCGCTTAAGTAACACGTATCTGACAAACACCCAGGCGTCCCGCTGTGCTGGTGGCTGGTGATCGCTGCAAGCCGTTGTGGACGGAAAAGAAAATCGCATGCAGTTTCTTAACTCCCCTCGTCTAACACCCGGAGCGTGCAGGATTAGAGGTCAGACATGTGACAGACACTAGGTATCAGCGTGCTTGAGAAACGTGCAAGGAGATCAAAAAGGGGGCAACAACCAGGCATAAGAGATGTCGCCCTACCTTTGCATTTTACAGATACTTCCCCCCACACTCCTGACAGAGAACATGTTGACAAATCGTTTCCACTCTCTTGGTAAAACCCGTCCACACACTCGCACCGCGCCACGCTGCCCGGTGTGCTGCTGCCGTCCCACAGCAGGTTAGTGTTGGGGAGACATTTCGGGGGGCCGCAGTTTACTTCTGTGTACAGATAAGAATTTAGCATGGACCTGGTGCAACAGGTCACCACTGCTAGCACACAATCAGCTAAATAAACATGAAGGAAGAGTTAATTTGTTGCTTCATTAGGCTGCAGGAAATTCAGTTTCATGTACAGGTGCGTCGAAATAAATAACAGTACAATTAAGATTCAACTATTGCAGTTTCACTTCTTGAATAGATTTTTTTAAGTGCTTTTTAAAAAATAAATTACACCAACTCCTACAAAATCAACAACCTTAATGTTTTAACACTCTTCACATAACATAAACATGCTTTTATCTTTTAGGGCACAAATTGCTTGGTCTCCAACACGGAAACTAAACCAGCAGCTTTCTCGGGTCATAAAATGTTGCACCTTCACACGACAGATCAACATCCTCCCATAATCCATTCTCTCCACACTCCGAGTAGTTTCTCAGGCCTCGGGTGTAATATCCTTCCTCACATTGGTAATACACCACAGCGCCACCATGTGGCGTCCCATCCCACTGCATGTTAGCGTGCTCTATTACAGGAGGGTTCCTGCAGCTGATTTCTACAACAGGAAGACAGACAGTCAGTGCAAAGCACTAGCAGCTGGACGTCTGATATTTACAGTAGAAACATACTGATGCAGTTCATACATCTTTAAGAAAATTGTTGTGGAGAATATTTTTTTTTAGTTTACTTATTTATAAATAAACAGAGGCATTGTTAGGATCCTGAAACTTTGGGAGAATTGCAGCGATAGTGATTTTTTTTTTTTTTATCATTTTTTTTTCATCACTTTTTGCTTGAGGTGGGGTTCACTCTGGACAGATAGCCACTCTGTCATAGATCAACACGGAGACACAGGAAAAACAGCCAGGCAATACACACTCATGATTGACAGCACTGAGAAGACCCTCCTCCCAGCTCTGATTGGTTGTTTCCAGTTACCACTGACTGGGAGCACTGGGAGAAGGCAGAGGGGCTTGATTTTTTCACAGATCATCAGTCTCGCACTCTACTGATAATTTGTAGAGTATGACAGTGGTGATCTCAACAAATATGTAAAAAAAAAAAAAAAATTTAAATAAAATTTACATACGTATATATATCTATGTCGAACACAATCCGAAGCTCAGCTGGAGCTTTAGCCCCAAATTTTCAGGTCTAACAAAGCCTTTGCAAATTTAATTTCACAGCCAACTTGGAGCAACAACTGTCCAACAAGATAAAACATTTACAAAAGAATGAACAAACATTTATCAGATTACATTACAGTGATTTATGGATAAACATTAAAGCAAATAAAGACTGTCATGCAGTCTTTGCTAAACTTGCCATCATTTGTGCTCTAAATTGTTACCAAGAGTCCAAAGTGAAACTAAACCAGCAGCTTTCTCGGGTCATAAAATGTTGCACCTTCACACGACAGATCAACATCCTCCCATAATCCATTCTCTCCACACTCCGAGTAGTTTCTCAGGCCTCGGGTGTAATATCCTTCCTCACATTGGTAATACACCACAGCGCCACCGTGTGGCGTCCCATCCCACTGCATGTTAGCGTGCTCTATTACAGGAGGGTTCCTGCAGCTGATTTCTACAACAGGAAGACAGACGGTGAACAGAGCGCACTGGAAACTGGACATATGGTGTTTACAAAATTATTCACAGCCCTTGAACTCCTTTGCTTGTTGCTGTGATTTTCTGTGATAGACCAAAACAATAGTTTTTTTTTTAAATTATAGTTTAGTTTTATTTCATTGTGAAATTTTGTTTAATTCATTTAGTTTTAATTAGCTTTTATAGAGTGTTTGCAAGTTTATATTTGTTATTACCAGTTAAATATTCTTTTAGTTTTAGTTCAGCTTCTATTAGTAATAGTAATAGTTTAAGTTTTTTCATACTTTGGTTCATTTTTAGGTGCAGAATTTAAACAAATCAAAGTACTGTATTGTGATTATGTGCATATTAAAATGAATACTCAACAGAAGATACTACTTTCAAAAAATATATTCAATTAATGTTGAACAACCAACTGACTCTGGTGTTTTCTCCCAACTTTTGCTGTCGCCGTTTTGTGGACTGAGCTCCAGCAGCAGCAGCACCGTAATTTGTCAACAGCTGATGTAAACTGCTTGTGTGTGGGAAAAAAAATCTATTTCACATCAGTTTGAAAAGCTACTAAATAGATTCATAAACACAAAAATGAAGGATATTACATCTATGCTTTTAGTATATTTTAGTTTTATAAACGCACAATATAATTCCAGTTTGTTATACTTTCTTCCCATTAATTACTCTCATTTATTTCAGTTGTGATAATTTTCCTTCAGTTATAAATAATGTTCTACTTTATCTTGGTCTGTCGCATAAAATCTCAGCAAAATACAAACATACTTTTTTTTG
This sequence comes from Poecilia latipinna, assembly GCF_001443285.1. Taxonomy (NCBI): domain Eukaryota; kingdom Metazoa; phylum Chordata; class Actinopteri; order Cyprinodontiformes; family Poeciliidae; genus Poecilia; species Poecilia latipinna. The sequence goes on along the minus strand of NW_015114419.1, from coordinate 53,547 downwards.
CAAGTCACTTTAAACACAAATGCTATTTTGCACAAGTCACAAATCTGAAAAACAAGGTTTTCAAATGGTTTGCTGTGCACTAATAACTAATGAACATATTAGTATCACCTTGGCAGGACAGAGAGGGCGCGTCCCATCCTCCACTGGCTGTGCAAACTGATACATTTCCTTCGTCAACATTGACAAATCCACGGTCACACCTATAAACAACCTTAGAGCCCACAGTGGAAATGTTATCCCACTCCATTATAGCGTGAGGGATGGATGTGGGCTCTCCACAGTCAACCTCTACAGAGATGGACATTAATTATTTAGCAGAGAGAGAGAGGTGGAGGGGGGGAACGATCCACATGTAGGGCAACAAAATGAGCCTTTTTGAGAAAAATATTACCTTTGCAGAGAATGCCAGGCACTGTCCAGTAACCGTTATCTGCACACACTGACACATTGCTACCTTCATGATGATAAAATCCTAGGTTACAGTAATAAGCTGCTGTGCTTCCAGGGGTGAAGCTGCCGTCCCACACCTGCACAGTGTGGGGCACCACAGGTGGATCTCCACACAGAGTCTCTGAGGCAGGAAATGATGCACATTTATAGCACACAAACATATCAGCAAAACGAAAAAATACATTTTATTTTAAGAAGACATATTGGGAAAAAGTAAAGCTGATCTGTTGTTACACTGCTTCATGGCAAAAACTCTTGTACAGTTGGAAATGTATGGGACACCAGGCCGTGTGTTTGTGAAATTAGTCAAAAATTAGCAGCAGTAAATCAGGTTATTTAGCTGGTGGAAAAGAATGGGGGCTTCATTTTCCAAGGCCATATTATCACAATGTTATTCTTTCATTTATAAATATTTCATGAGCTAAATGTCTATTTTAGAACCAAAATATTAATGAAATATCTAGTGAGCAAACTAACATTTTAGCTCCAAACTAAATATTTAGCTCTAAGTCAGTGTAGAGCTAAAAGTTGTGACTATATATAGTTCTCATGTGCACTAATGAGAAAGATTGATTTTCTTAAATAATGAATTGGTATGTTTTGTTTCTTTGTTGATAGGATTTGAACAAATGCTCCAATAACTTATCTTTTTTTTTTTTTTTTACTAGTTATTCTTGATGGAACTGAAATGCAAAATAAAAAACAACCAACTAGATGTTCAGACTGTTTGCCCCCCAAAATTTCCAGGAATAACCTGAGCATAATCAAAACTTCCCTTTAACCAAATGTTTGATGTTAACTAAGATAAGATTTGCTAGCTTTGTTTTTCAGGCCACAGCAAAACATCCACAGTCAAAAAGACTGGAAACTAAAGATTCTGAAATAAGGAAATCAATTTACTAATTTTGTGTGTTACCTTGGCATGACAAAGTTGGAGATGTCCACTGTCCGTTTTTACCACAGACTGAAACATTATGCCCTCCGTTACTATGAAAGCCCTCTGTACAGAGGTACAGCACTGTGCTGCCGGGGGACGAACTGCTGCTCCACACCTGCTCTGTGAATTCAATCAAAGGAGGATTCCCACACAAGATCTCTATGGGGAGAACATTTACCAGAGGTATTAACACTGCAATGATAAATACAGAGCAGAACTGCAATATGGCTGACAAAGAGCCCTGACCAGACAGTGAGGGGAGCTAAGACAAACAACACAGAGAGAGAGAGACTACATTTCATCCAGAACCAGGATCAATGAACGTTTTAAACTGATGTTATTCATACTCTATATGTGTAAACATATAAAGTAGGTTTGTTGATTTGTTGATGAGTTGATTTGATGTGAATTTTTTCATCACCCCGAACATAAAACACGTTGAAATAAAGGAACATGTTCTATGGTTGTTCCTACCGACTCAGGTCCCAGTTTTTGTCTAAGAATTATAACATGGTCAAAATATTAGTTGAGCTTCATTTAATTTTATTTATAATAAGTACTAATTTTGTATGATTATGTTACACTGTTTAATTTAAACTTAATTCCTTTGATACTATTAATCTTTATCTTATTTTTAAATGTTTTTCTTTCATCATAAAAAACAATTCTGCATCACCTTCACTGATTATCCTGTGTTTTTTATGTTTATATCTTGTTTCTAGACTTTCTTCATTACAAACACAAATATATTTCCTTAGCTTTATGTCTCACATCAGGTTATTATTATTATTATAACTATAATAATAATAATTATTATTATTTACCTCGTATTTTCTGGTGTGATTGTCATTTGTTCTAACATCTGTGTTGCATTTAGCAGTATGAACGGTTCTCTAGGCGCAGAATCTGAACTGATTGATTGACATGAGAGACCCACAGAAAGAAAACACGCTTCTCGTTGCGTTCGCTCAAACTTCCTTTTTAAATGACTCTTTAACTGTCAGATTTCATGCAGAATTAAATGTTGCAATTTAAGAAGAGGAATCTGAGCATATGCTTGCTAAACTCCTCCCTCATCTGATGGCCGTTTCCTCAGACAGAAGAGTAGTTCTGGTAGAGAGTCTTTCAGAACAGACCTGTGAGTATTTTGTGAATTTTATTGCATATTTTTTGACAGTTTCCAGCTTTTGGGTTACATTACAAAACAACAGGCTTAAATTTGTGTGCTTAAAAAATTGCACAAACTTCACTTGACATAAAGAGGAAGGAGTGAGTATTTTCACACAGTGTTCTAGTTTGCTTGCCTGATGCAACAGGTAACGATTGAGTCACTGATGACCCAGGACTGACTACTGTTTATCTTCATGGACTGTAATATTAGGCCATATTTACAGTATTATTGCACATATTCACCTAGAGTTTATTTAGAAAAAACCTCTTAAAGTTGCATCAGCTGATGTGACTGGCCTTTAATGCACAACACAGAATAAAACAACACAGATTAACAGTAACATTCACATTTTTTGTAAAAAAATTAAAAAGTCTAATTTACGGTAAAATACCAGCAGCTGTGGTTGACAGAATTTTACCGTAAATTAGAGACGTTCCTTTTTACAGTGTAAACAAAATTTTTTCTAGTCGTTCTGAATTAGCATATTTTAAACTGTGATTCTACCCCTTAACTTTTACATTTTCTCTTTAGTCTTATACAATTGTTGTATGTTTTCTTGTAATGTTGTCTTTGTAAAGAATTGTAGCTGTCTGTAGTTTCACTATGTCAGTAAACTGACTTTGACTTTACAAATATTGCTCTGTTTGTGGTTTTGTTAGTCCCTGTAGTGTAGTTTTGTAATTATTGCTCTGGATTTCTGCGTGATAACCTGAGTACGGTATTAAAGTGGGGAAAAAAACAGATTTGTGTAGTTTTAGACTAAAGCAGAAGCTGTTTTACCTTCACACACCAGGCTGGACTCGCTCCACGATCCGTCCGCTCCACACACAGAGCTGTTGTCTCCCCTCCGCCATACAAAGCCTTCCTCACAGCCAAACCTGGCAACGCCACCGTACGTGGTGACTGTGATGGACAGGAGGACCGAGTCTTCCACCAAGACAGGCGGACCACAGTCGACCACTGGGAAGGGGAGAGGTCCAAGAACAACTTCACTTCCTGGTTTCAACCTTATCAGTTTTCAGAACGACGCTAGCAAGACAGAGACGCGGCTCGAACGGTTCTCCTCGCGTTTTGTCTCTGCAAAACCTGATTTTACCAAGCAGGAGATAACTGCAAATTCAGCTACTCAGAACTGTTATTTTGTAGAGCCACACTTCACTACAGTAACACCTTACAAGTCTTTTTGCACAACTGTGATAGAGGTTTTGACCCTTGTTTCAGGACAGAATTACCAAAGTTCAGTTGGATCAGATGATCGACATCAATTACTAAGTTCTGCCACATTTAAGGTTGTTTTCCTGCTGTAGAGTCATCCTCCAGCTAGGGGTGCACCAATAAATAGGCACCAGTTTCCTTAATTGTAGCAGATCGGCCTGATATTTACATGTGAAGTCGATGATATCTTCCTCAGCAAAGATCTAAAAATCAGTCACTGTCCACCTGACCAATGGACCGGTCCACCAGGTCATGTCTGCATGTTTATTTATTTATTTATTTTATTTCGAACAGACAGTTTACAGTTAATAATAGTGACCCCAATGTTGCCAGCTCAGTAACTTTCTTGCTCTATTTAGCAACATTTTAGACAAGAAACTTCAAATAGGACTTCCTCTGCACTGATCTATCACATTGAATCTGTGGAGGTCTGCAGTTTTAATGTGACTAAATATGAAAAAGCTCAAGGGAGTACGAATCATGGTCCCACGCACTGTGAATCAGTTCCTGTTTACCTTTGCAGGCAGCTCCGCCTCTCTGCGGACGAAAAGGCTCGGCTCCATTGTGGACTTTGTATCCAATCTGACAGCTGCAGTCGAAGCTGCCCTCAAGGTTTCTACATTGACCTCCCTCTCCACATTGCCCTGTGATCCTGCACTCGTCAATATCTGCAGAAACAAAAGCAAAGGCAACATTTTTTCAGCTATTAAAGCCACTCATTCAGACCTACACTGTGGTTTCTCGTGCGGCTGCAGCCTCTGCTCACCTCGGCAGTGGGTTCCGTCGTTTGGGATGAAGACAGCCATGTTGTTAGACGGCCTGTAGCCAGACAGGCAGGTGCAGTAGTAGCTGCCATACGTGTTGTGGCAGGTGGTGTGCTGCCCACAGATCTTACTGGCTCCTATCTGACACTCGTCTTTATCTGGAAGAAGACAAGGTTTCCCTTTTTTTTCATGGAAAATGGTGCTGTAGTCAGATGAGACCGAATTTGAACTTTTTGGCCCAACAGCAACAAATGGAGAAAACTAACACTAAACTAACATTAAACACATAATGATCAAACATGGTGGGGGAAGGATCATCCTGTGGGCTTCCCTTTCCTTCAGGATATGGGAAGACTGGGAGGCAAATGGAATTAAATACAATTATTATTTGAGTTATTTTCCTTCAAAGTCTCAATTATGCATTATTTGTAAAAATGTGACACATAAAATTCCAGATAGATAGATAGATAGATAGGTAGATAGATAGATAGATAGATAGATAGATAGATAGATAGATAGATAGATAGATAGATAGATAGATAGATACTTTATTTTAAATTTTAAAAACTATATGAATTATTCTTTGGTCCAAATCATAAAAGATTGTATGTTCACAGTTAAAACTACAGTATGTAACTTTTAACAGTAAGTTGTTTTTCCGCTGAGTACATGAGGTGATTGACAGCGCTAAGACCCGCCTCCTGGCTCTGATTGGCTGTTTTTAACCAGGAGCAGTGTCTTTCTTCAGCAAACGAAGCTCAGGGAATCAATTTGTTTCACAATTTATCTGTCTCATATTATACTGTAACAACATGGTGACAACACTAACAAATATGTTAAAAATAATGTTACATATGGCAGCTTTATGGCTAAAACATTGTGAAATAATTTGTGTTTCTGGATTCAAACATTATACATTACTATGATATTACCATGCTTCAAAGATGTGAACAAACTTAATAAATATTTTCTACTGGAAGAGCTTTATGTTTGTACAAGGAGCTACTTTCTGATGTGAGGTCAGCTCATGTTCGTGAATGGAGCTAATATAAAACATTCAAATTATAGAGGCTAAAACCATAAATCCATATTATCCTAAAAGATTAATCAAAGGTTCAGAGAAGTTTATTTATTTACACATTTCTACTTATTCTACATTTTTAACACAATAAGTTTTATAAATTGTGAGAACAGTAAGGACAGATAATCATCAGATGTTTGACAATTCACTTTTAGATCCAAAGCTGCTCCGTGCAAATCTGATTGCAAACACATTTTCTTAGCAGACAAAAGCTTATTAAGAGGAAAATACATAATCCGGTTTCACACGACAATAAATACATTTGAAAAATCGACTGTATTTTTATTTTTTCTTACCTTGACAGTGGGTTCTCCCATTTCCAACAAAGCCGTAGTTGCAGTTGCAGACTTTTCCAGAGCCGTCTGGCTTGTCCTCACATGTGGCGTTAGGGTGGCAGGTTGCGCACACATCCAGCACGGCTTGGGTCCATGCTGGGACGGCTGAGAGACGGCAGAAACATCCAGTGGAGGATACATTCACCTCATTGATCTCCACCAGGAAGTGGTGTTTAACAATTTCAAACAAGTAGTGATCAGCAAATCTGAGAGAGTAAGTTTACTTACCTGACAACACGAGGAGCAGAAAAACATTCACTTCCATCATCATCATTCTTCTGTGTCTTCCATTCATCTTCTCTGAGAGTCTCCCATCGCCTGTCTTCGCTTCATCCCCATCTCCCCCCTCCTATTCTTCTTTATTTTTGCACTTCCTCCTCTCGTACAGCTGTGACACTGAGAGCTCTCGATAACCGCTGCTGAGAGTGGGTGAGCTGAGGTCACATTGAAAACGACGTCTTTTCTCAATGGTCTCCAGGCTGCTGCTGTTGAGGCTTCATCAGTCACCACTGCTGGCGATAGCTCCAGGGCTGGCTCTGGTAAACTGCACACTCATGCTGCCACAGCTGATAGTGACTATATTTGGCCTAACTAACCTGCTGGACTTTGATTAAAACCAATGATACGGTCAATTTTCTTTCTCAAAGTTAAATGGAAACTTCTGAACTATTTTTTATCTTGATGAATGTTAGTTTCTTTAAAAAGTAATTTAAAAAAAAAAATCGGCAGTAGTGGCCTTTATTTAGCAGTAATCTGACAGAAATGGGGAATGGACGGGAGTCGAACTCGGGACGGCCGTGTCGAGGTCCACAGCCTCTACATACGGGGCGCCCACACTAGCTAGCGCGACACGACACCCCTATTTCATTTCTTAAAAAGAAATTTTACCTGGCGTTATTTATTCTTTAAATAAGTTTCTTTTTTGACTCTCGGGCCTTTATTTGAACGCAAGCCGAAAGGAAGGGGGGCAATGACACGTGGAGGGGGCACCGACGACCGGACTCGAACTCGGGAAGGCTTATACCATGACGCCACGTGATGCCCTAATTTTTTATTTAATTTTTCTTAAATTTTACTTAATTGTTGTGTAACTGGTCTAGTACATTACTTTAATTGTGTTTGCTTTAAACAGGCCTGTCAAATTTTGAACGTTTTCTTTTAGCAACCATCTCTATATTTGTTCATATCTAGGACATCTTCAGTAATAATCCACTAGTCATTTTTTGCTGTTACACCCGTTCTGATCCATTCTGTAGTGTATGTATAGAGTTGGAGGGGGGCAATGGGAAGAGGGGAGTATAGGGGGGGGGGGGAAGGTTGGGGGGCTGTGGGGGGGGG
>NW_015114419.1:4089-43126 GCF_001443285.1 Poecilia latipinna | reverse complement strand
ACGTGGGTGGTGGAGGGGAGGGGGGGGGGGGCGAGGGGGAGGGTGGGAGTGGGGGGGGGGGGGGGGTAAGTTGGTGAGCTGTGGGAGGGGGAGATAAGTCTGGTAAACTCCTATCTTCGCCCAGCAGGGTCCTAACTGGGGTTTTGCTGTCATACAAAGCAGTAAAATAGTCCCATCTCCCTCTGAAGGGGGTAAGGGGGAGAGACTTCTTACACAACTTTCAAGTGCACACTTCAGGCTATAAACATTGGTCTTCTAAGCATAAAGACAGAAGATATGAACTGAAAGCTATTAAAGGATTCTTTAATTATATGTTTGTCAGGAGTTTTCACGTGAGATTTGCTTTAATCTGAAAGTTACACTGCAAGTGTTGCTTCAGGCTGACAAAGCAAAGAGCAGTTAGGTTACATCAGCCTGGAAAAGGTGCAGCAGTTTAGATCTGTATCAATCTGATGTTAGTTTGGAAATGATAACGGAAGAAAACTTGCATAGGACTGTTTTTAGTCATACTCACCACTCTGAGGGCTTTAACACAAGAGCCACATTCACTCAACTGCACACACATCCATTTATGTAGCTATGTATAGATTGAAACTGGTTTAGATGCCTCAACCAAGGGCACACTGACAAGTGGCAATTGGGGAAGGTGGAATCAAACTCGCAACTTTCTAACTGCTATCTTGCCGCTGAGCCACATCTGTCCAGACATTTGTTGGATGTATAAAAAAACAGAAAAACAAAAATGAATATAACTTAAGAAGAAGGCAACTGGACTTCACCCAAAGGTTAAGGTCTCAACATGGTTGGTAGTAACAAAGAATCCGCAAATTGAGCACATTTATTCAGTAGGAAAAAAATAAGTGTGTTTAACATTAAAATCACCAGAAGCTCAGTCTTTGGTACCACTGCTGTTTGTACGGTGTCATTTTGCCAACAGGACAACACTTCTTTAATATTTAGCAAGATTGAAGAATGCAGAGTTCTGGGTCTTCTCTTTCACTATTTTCCTTACCATCCTGCTCACATGCATGGTGACATGATAAAAGGAGGTCCTCTTCCTGTCTGGAGCTACTTGCTGAAAGAATTGGGCATCAGTGTCACATCACAGTCATATCCCAGGGAAACAGAAAGAAATTGATAATTTACTACAAGTCCCTAGAAGTTTTTCAACTTAAGAAAAATAAGGTAAAAAAAGAAAACAAATATTTTGGTTTAGTTACCTCCAGTTAACAGTTACTGGAGGTTCCTCTTAAACATTTTTTATTTCTTAATCGCTAGATAAGTTGTTTTGGGATTTTTTTTTTTTTTACTCATGAAGTGCGTAAACAACAAGAATGAACAAAAAAAGACCTTAAAAATTTGATTTATTTCAGGTTAGCACCCATTTGTTTATGAACTTCTGTGTAGTTCTAAAATCCTTCACCATGAACAGATCTAAAAAAAAAACATGCATTTGGTTTAGTATAAAAAAAATTCTAACAAACTTTCGAGAAGTATTTGTTTACTTCAAGACTGATCATCTAAACTAAGATTCTGTGCACGAAATCAAAATAAACATCTTTCTTTAAAGAAAAAGTACATGAAAAAAATTCTGGAAGTCAATATTGAGAAGTGTCTCAAACAGCCTATTGTGCCAGTTTAACCAGTAAGTACAAATGTGCTTCATATCACAAAATGTTTCTCCTGAAAGGCAAGAAACCAGTAGAAATGGAAGTGGAACTTAAAAGTTTTTCATGCATATAAAGGTTTAACAAAGAACGACAACATGTGGTTGTTCTCATCTGTGCATCCCTAGCTGTAGCCTAAGAAAATCCCAGAATGTTTAACAAGTATGGATACTTTTGCCAGGCTGTGTTATTGGGTTTCAGAAGCTCCTGACCAATCATAGCACGGTGCAGGAGCAGCAGGGATTGTCTTTGTGTACTGCCTCGACCTCCTCCAGTGGTGGGGGGCCACGGACCGAAGACTCATCCTTGGACTCGGACAGCGAGCCCGTGGACGTGGACAGGAGCCTCCCGCACACCAGGTCGGCGGCGTTCCCATCCCTGACGGAGAAGTCTGTCACAGTTTTCTCCCTCAGCGACATGTCCCCGTCTTCGTCATCATCTATCAACACAAACTCCTTAAGGTACGTCGTCCCTGCTCTCTGTAGACTGTGGTACTCCACCGACTCCTCAAGAGTGTAGCCATCTACAAAGGTGATGGTGGAAGACTCTGTGAGCGACTTGTGTGGCTCTGTGGAGTTGTCCTCAGGGCCTGAGTAGATGTGGCTGCTTGAATCCAAGACCGGCGTAGAGTTTCTGTGGAACGTCTCACCTCTTACACTGAACGTTTGTTCCTTTTCGGTTCTAGGAATGAGATCCGGAGCAGACGGAACCCTGTGTGTTGTGTCACCTCGGCTCCTGAGCTGGTCTCTTCGTTTGTGAGCGTTGACTTCCACAGTGTGGCCATTCCCGGGGTACATTTTAAGAGCCACTCAGAGGCAGTCATGATAGACCTGCGCACTCCTGCTCCCTGGTGGCGGAGAGAAGGAAGTGCTGGCACTGCTGCCGCCTCCTCACTACGTCACAGATCGGTCCTGATGCAATATACAAAGATGGAGATTCACTTCAAAGGTGTGAATATACATAAGATTAAATCTATTAATTACTTTTTAATGATATCCAAATAGTAAAAACAGGCTTTGGGATGTTTTGATAATTCTGACAAATAAGCAGAATTTAGGCAAGAAAAACCTGCCTAAAGTTTTTCAGCACTTCATTAGAGTGTGGAGAATGTAAAGATGAAGAATGACATAAAGTATTAGACTTCATTTGGAAAATATGCAGGATGTAAAATATTACCAGAAACTTCAAAAAAGTCCAAAAAAGATAGCCAGGGGTAATTTGAAGAAGCACAACAATTAGAAAAAAAAGATAGCATTAGAAGTGAAAATCAGCATTAAAACAGTTGGTGAAATATAAAAAGAAAACATGACAGAGGCTGAAAAAGGGCTAATTTGTTGTCTTAAAACCAGCTGACTTGTTCTGAAAGCTCCATGAAAACTGTTTAAAGATTATTTAATTTGGTTTTGGTTTGACAAAATTAGTATGTTGTTGTGAGACAAAGAACAATTATTCTCTGTGTTACTGCCATCACAAAAGGTTGGAGCTTTTAGGGGAGAAAAACCACAGACAGGATCAGTCTAAGAGTCTGAAGCATGGTGGCGGAGGGTCTTTACTTAACTTTACTTTCCATTATTTACCAAGAACTACTGGTTATTATGACCACAGCTGCTGTTCACACTAATGAAACAGCGCTGGCGACAATCTATCATCTACGAATTACGTCATTGCCATATTTTATTCAGATTATTCTGTGCACGTTTCTGCTCTTCTCCACTTCCATATTAACTGGAGTAGATAATTGTAAGCAGGGGGGAGTTGTTGTACAAACCAGAGAGAGAGAGAGAGAGAGAACGAGCTGTCATTTGGGATAGGACTCTGGATCAAGAAATGAAGCCTGCACTGTGAAAGAAGCAGAAAATAACTTGCGTTCCCTCAGGACTGGCTCTTTGAAGACACACGCAGATGATTTTCTCTAATGCGCCCCAACAAAAGGAGGAAAATGATTATTTCGTTCTCACTTTTTCATTCCCATCCTCAGAAAAAGTCACTGTGGATATGGGTTCGCCACTAACATTAACATATATAAACCATTCCTTATTGAGAAAAATCTCCACAGAATTTACATCTGGACACTGAGATGGCAACAGAAGAAGTCTGGATTAGCTGAGTAATCTCTGGTGAACCACTAAGTGTTTATGGTCCCACGTTTTAGATCCAGTGGATGACCTACTTTCATTTTCTCTTAAGTTAAATCTCCCATCAACTCTGACAAAGTTAATAAAGTCTTTGACAGACAAACAGGCCCAAAGCATCACAGAACATTTTTTTAACCCTTAATCATCCATCATCAGAGAAAAGTACAAAGTTCAAGTAAAAGAGACAATACCCTTGAGCAAACTCTGTATGTTTGCGTTTAAGTTGGTAGGACACAAAAGGCTTAATCACTGTGCAGAGTGTTTGGTTGCTATGGTGATACTGTGAATCCAGAATGCCACCCTTTGCAGCAAATACCTAAAAATAAGCTTCGGAGATATAAAAAAATACTGCTACCTAGTGGTGGCAAGTTAAATACACATTTCATTTATTGAATTACTATTGCTGCTATTTATATTACTATAGTAATCATCTTTGTAAAAGGAAAAGTGGCTGTTATCCATCATCTTGTGGTGCACCTGTACCCCACACCCTCACCCTAATATTAATGTCTGCATCTACAAGTACCTCCTGAAACGTGGCTGCAGTATTTTCTGAATTAGATTGGCTAGTGTGGTAAATAAACACAAAATTGAATGACGTCCTGATGAAGGACGTTTCCAGTTTCTGGCTTTAAAAGTTTAATGCAGCTCACATTGTGCAACAGCTTGACAAAATGACCGTGTTACATTCTACTGATTCATATGCATGACAGATTCGGGACTCTATAAATGAATAATAACAAAATGCACGAAAACATGAGCCACTGGAACGTAGAATGGCTACTGAGCAGATAAAAGATACATAGGGCTTTAAGTGGCTGCTTAGTTTTGCTGCCGATTTTCAAAAAGAAGGGAACCGTTTTTTCACACTAACCCACAAGAACATAACGGAGCAGAAGATTGAGGCAGGTAATAATGACATTGTGTTTTTACCTGAAGCCGTCTGAGCTGCTTGCCTCCCTCTGATCCTCCGTACAGCCGGTGGAAATGACTTCTCATCTGAGCAGAAACTGGAAACAAAGACACTCCCAGTCTCCACTTAGAAACTACAACTGCTCTGTGTGGCACCAAGAACAAACCACGCCTTAAACCAAAACCACGAACATGATTGGTTACAAATATGTGTCATTTTTAATTGACTAAATGAGTCGATTTAGTCAAGTGTTGACAATTTAAACAGCTGCACAAAGATGCAGTAAACATAACTTTTAACAAATATGTTTTTTTCCATATTTGTTAAACGTGTCACCATATTGTTACAGAATGCTACCAGACAGATAATCTATGAAAAAAAAAAAAAAATCAAGCTCCTCCATTTCCTCATGATGCTAATGCTGTCTGAAGAAATACACCGCTCCAGGTCAAAAGCAACCAATCAGAGGCCAGAGGAGAGTCTTAGCGCCGTCAATCATGTTCGTGTATTGAACAATATGCTAATGGTGGAGAAACAATTTACCGATCCAGAGAAACTGTTTATTTGCCATCACTGGTGGTCACACTAACCAACCTGAACATTCGGGCCAGGCTACATGAGGGTGATTGACAGCACTAAGACCCTCCTCCTGGCTCTGATTGGTTGTTTCTGCCGTGTGCACTGGGAGCACTGGGAACAGGCAGAGGAGCTCCATTTGTTTTCACAGAATATCTGTCACGTCTAATACTCTATGACCAAAACATATTTAAAAAATAAATAAATAAAAGTTTCATACTGCAGCTTTAATGAAAACAATATGGAACTAGCTTTTACACAGAGGTCATCTCAATAAATTAAAAAATCATTTAAATTTATTTAAGTAATTCAGATGTGTATGTTAAGCTCATACAGATTAATTACAGATTGACATATTTTCACTGTTTATTTTGATAAAAATCAATTTCTTGAAAAATGTGAATATTTTATAGAGAACATTTTTACACACAAAAATGAGAGGCTACTGAAAAGTGTCTACATGTTTATGCAGTCAACATGGAGGGGCTTGGTAGGGGCTCCTTCTACATGAAATAAAATGTGAAAGCAGTGACAAGCACAACATGGCTAATGGAGCTTTATTACGGTGAATTTACGCAGACGAAATTTAATAAATTTTAGGGCCAATTTAAACATTAAACTACGTTCTAACAAAGAGTCTCACTCTTTGTAAAGCTACCCTGACAGATGCATTGGAAGTCATGTTCAACCAGAAGACAGAGGAGGTCATAATTATTGTATGATCTTAGAAAAAAATCCATTCATCCAAATCCTAAAAAAACAACAAAAAACAAAAATGTGTATATTATGAGAAAACACCTAGTAAATTGCTTTTCAACTGTAATCAAACCCTCTTAGTCCGATTTGTTTGAAAAAGCTTAAGACTTTTCAAAACAACCTAATTTTTTAAAACTAACACCTCTCAGCTGTGCAGCGATGCATGAAGAGCCACTCCTCTCTGTGCCACACACTGAAGGGCAGCATATAAATAATCCAAGAGGACAGACTCTCACACACAGAAGCTGCAGACGGAAATACTGGAGTGATGAAATATTGAAAAACATTCAGTCACAGCAGGAGTGATGTTTGCTTTGACCCAATACGGTCAGTGGGTCGACACAGCACCGACAAAGTGTTGAGTGGGTCTACAAAACGTCCGGCGTAAACCGTAACCTCAATCTGACTGGAACCTGCTGAAGGGAAACTAGATAAAACATTTATTATTACTGAAACAAAGTGAAGATTCTTCTGGTGAAAAATCATCCTGTAAGCTAAGAACCAAAAGAAATCAACACAGATTTTTCCCAGCAGATCTTTTAATCAAGGAAAAAAATGTGCTGATGACTGATAATGACCTGAAACATAGAATTAGAAAAAATTAGATCCTGTTTATGAGTTAGAATGACCTAGTCAAAGATTATCAGAAAACCGGTACGTAAACATTTTTGTTGACAGACGTTCTTCATCCTACGAAATCAGTCCCACCATGTGGGAGGAGCTTTGTCCCTGTAGTTGCAACTGGAAACTCAGGCCTTCATCAGCAGACTGACCCACGTTTTTGCTCGTGTCCCAGAATCTGATAGTTACGGTTCCTGCTGCTGGCGGATTCTCCTTAAACTGGGCTGTGACACAGACAGGAGCCGTGATGATTTCAACACCTGGAGGCACAACAGAGATGTGACAAGTCATTTGCCTGGCTGCAGACAAATCTGTGGTCGATAATCGGCTGCCTTCTTACCTTTGTGCTTTTCTATTTCGGCCAAGCAGACGGACAGCATCCACAGACCCGGCACCGTTCGAGACTTCAGGCCGCAGAACACAGCCGGCAGAGACAGGAGGCGATGCGGGGAGTAGTCGGTGAAGGGCCAAACACACCGAGGGCCGGCCAACATGGGAACTCTGACCTCCACCTGCTTCATACTGTCCTTATTGTCTGGTTCCTCCTCTGAAACAGTAAAATTCACATGTATGAAAGGAAGAGTACACAAAAATCGTATGCAAGTCATAGTAGTAACATATGTTTACTCAAGTAAAAGTAAAAAGTAGTCATTCAAAAATTAAGAGTAAAAACGTTATTTGGTAAAAAGGTTACCCAAGTACTGAGCAATTATTCAAACATAATATTTAAAAATTATATCAGACAGACCAAATTATAAAGTTATGTGAAAATGTTGGTATTTTAAAGAAGTATTGTTATGTAAAACCGACTTGTTAGAGCTTTACCTCATGTTATAATGTCATTCGCTCATTAAAAACATACTTGTTGCCTCGATTCTTTTCTGCATGTTTGAGAAATACTTTAATCTCCAAGGCAACCATTCAGCTGTGCAGAACGCCTGCGTGGACCGAGCTCTTACTCAGAGCTGCGGTTTCCAAGCTTCTGCCTTACAGAGCAAAAAGTACAGCACAGTAAAAATACTCCTAAAGTACATTTTGTCCAAAGGGTTACACAAGTAAATGTAACTGAGTAAATGCTGAGTTTCCCCCAGTGTACTATAAGCCTGGCGGGCCACCAGGCTGTATTTGGTGGCATTGTTAGCCTGGAGGGATAACAACGCTTCCCCACCAGGCTAAGTGTTGTTTGTTTGTTTGCTTCTAAATGTAAGGTATGAATGTTTCTGAGCAGAAATCGCCACAGAAGGTTTCACACTAGCCTTCGTTCCTCAGCAGGTCTCTCGTGGGCTCGTGGCGCCGGTTCTGTGACAGCAGCGTTACGACGCTCTCCCACACCGGACATCCGGAACGAGACGCAGCGGACAAACAGACGTCCACCTCCACCCCTGCATCCGTCTGCTGGTATCCCTCCACCGCGACCTGCAGCGTGAAAGGACCCTTCTTCAGCTCATCGATTGGCTGAAGGGTTTTCAGGCTCTGTCGCACACGGACAAGACCTAACAACAGAAAGTTCATATTGGTGAAATACCGGCAGCAGGGAGGTGAACAGTATTCTGCAGGAGTGTCAGATAGTGTCAGTACTGCTTCTTTTTATTTGTTTTGTTTTTTGTTTTTTACTGCTGACGTGGGTCTGATGAAAACCTCAGCATTTACAATACCTTGCAAAAGTATTCACTCTCCTTTTATTATGATACTACCACACAATTCAATTGATTTAGTTGGATTTTCACATAATTATCCAACACAAAGTAATGGATAATTTTTATTAAATTATAAGCTAACGATACCATTTTAATAAAAAAGGCCTGACCAGTATGGCTGAAAATGAAAACCAGGTATCATTCTCTTTTTGAGTTTATTCCTCATGTAAAATCTCAACAGAAACCAGATGTTTAATTGTAATGCGGCTAAACTTGAAATATAAATTGAACCGTTAAACCACGCCGTAAGGAACTGCATTTGTTCGTGTTGTTTTTGTTGTACCTGCTGGGCTGAGCCTAAAGTTGTGGTCTGTTAACAACATAAGCATTAGTCTGGAGCAGAGAACCTCCGGGAAACACAGCGGGAGGTCTCTGAATTCAGTGTCCGGATAATCCCATCCATACCCCGCTGCTCCGCAGAATCTCCTCAGCAGAGTTCTGTCCAGCCTCAAAGAGCAGCACAGATACGCCAACTCAAAACGAGAACGTCCAGCAGTCCGGCTAATGTATAAAGTGTTTTATCACACTACTTACTCACCTGCAGTTGAGCACCGTGTAAACAACAGCACGCGCTCCTGTTGCGCGCGCTGCGTACAGGTGGCCTGCTCTCCGCGTCACAGCTCTGCTCAGGTATTTGATGTAAAGATACACAAAACTCGGAAGTTTGTCGCTATTCAGCGCATTTTGACGCAGCAATTTGTGAGAGCGATAAATGTACATGTAGCCTAAACATACGGAACATACGGAGAGCGAGGCAACAACACAGCTTCGAGCATTTCCCATGCTGCTCAGACTTTGTGTTTTGAACTCGGAGGTCAGACGGCGCAGGATACTGTTGAGTTCTACGGCAAGCGTCATGAGACAAACATGCTCGATTATTTAAAAAACGGCTGGAAAATAATGAATTAAAGCACTCCTTTATTCTGAACTAAAAGATATTCTTCAAAATACGAAAAGTATTCCGATATATGTTGGATAATTTCAAGAGAAGGTTTTAAATTGTTAAACCTTATTATTGAAAGAGTATGTTGGACCCTTTATTGGTCAGGTCTGCAACCATTAAGGGTTAATTTGAATTTTCACAGTAGCCCAAACATCCTTCTCAAAATAATAAACTCAGTCTTTATGAGTAGAATAGGTCACAAATTCCCAATGGGCCTACTCCAGGGACTCGTAGGGTTAGCCATTTTTATCACTCAAAATGAAGTTTGCAGATGGTCTTCAAAATAAGAGTAGGTTCCATATTATTGCTGGGAAATGTTGACCTTTTAAAATATGGCATATAAATGAACGCTCAAAACAACACATGGAAAACGTGATTCCTTTGGCCTTTCAGATTAAAACTCACAGATACCCATCAAAATAAGAAACTTAACTTAGTCCTATATGTTGAAATGGCTGCCAAGCCATTAAAAGCCCCCAACAAAGCTCATTTTTATTCCCTTACTTCAAAACTTCAGTAAGGGAATAAATTGAAAATCAAACTAACAGGCACGAAAATATTTAAAAACTTCAAGATTTTATAGGTTATGTTATTATAGCAGAAGGAAGTTAGACAGCACTAAATGAGTTAGCATTTTTTTTAAAATGACAAAATGAAACCAGAAGAATCCTTTAACTTTTATAGTACATACCAAATTCCTCCAGGAAATTTTCCAGTGACACTTTGTAACACAGATTGATCTGAAAAGCTCTTTATTCTTGAGCATTCGGACAACTGATTTTCAACAACTGATTCCAATTTCTTGCAAGTTCTTAAATCTCTGACGATGAATTGTAAAACTTGTATTTAGCTGATCATCTCTGTGGGGAAAAGGTCATCAGAGTTATGACTTTATTTGTTGTTGAAAGAGACATTCGTATTAAGGCTGTCGCCATGGGGATGTTATGAAGCAGGTTCTTCGGAGTGGTTCCTGAGCAGACGGCCTTGTGGCAGTCGGCTGGTCCATCCAGACTGGATCGACTGTTCTTCATCCGAACAGAAGCAGCAGAACAATGCAGACTGAATTCACGCCTATAAGCGGCACTGCAGGACGACACACGTCAAGATCAGGTTATTTAAAGAAACATTTAACACAATAACATTATCTTCATTAATTTCTTGCATAACTTTGGCTGTGTTGATGTAAATGGCATAATATTTTAAATTAACTTTATATTTTTCTTTTCAAGTATTATTTGCCTTCTAAAGGAGACAGTGCAAACTGTGTCCTGTTAGCATTTTTAAGGTCATTTATGCCTATTCAACAGGGAGTTTTGATTACATCACCCTGGCAATTTGAATAGACTTTTTTTTCATTTCCTTGTAATAAAAATCCCTTTACAATGTCACATTTTATTGTTTTCCAATAAGTTAAGAATTTTATTTGCTGTAAACCCCCAAATTTGGTGTAAATAGAATTGGAAAGAAGCCAAACACCTTTGACCCTCTTTTACTTTATAAGTAATTCTATACAGTCCTCTATTAATATTGAACACACAGATACTGCGATAACTATAAATTAGCACAATATTGTATAACCCTGTTGCTGTGTTTGACGGTATAGCTTACTAAGCTCAATAAGTTAAAAAGGATTAGTTGGCTGATTTTAGTGGTTAGCAGTAAATATGTTTTTTTCTTTTTTTTTTTTTTAGCAAAAATGAAAAGAAATGCTTACATCTCATAATGCATGCCTAAATTTTATAACTGTGAGGCTATAAACTTTGCTTTTAATGGAACTTATCAGCTTAGTATTTTACACTAGATGCTACACAAAACCTTAAAATACGTGAAAGTCAACATGTTACTCAATCTGTCACATATAAATGAGGGATTCAAAAATATCCCACCCAACAGTTTAAAAAAAAAAAAGAAAAAAAAAGTTGATCAGAAACAAGCCAGAAACTGCAGTGTAAAAAGAAACAGGCACCTCTCATCACTGTCCTCACAGAGCGGATGAGGTTCATCAGCTGTACTTTGATGCCTGGTTCATCACCAAACCCTCCAACGCTTTGGTCCACTCCCCAGCCGACTAACCGAGAGCGAAAACAAACACCGAACAACACAAATATATAATTCCGTTACATTCTGTTAAACTCATTAGTCTGTAATATCTAATTTAGGAAGTTAGCATAAGCTAACAAGTCGGCTACATTCAGTAGTCCTGTCCAATGACTCGAGGAATTTACAACCTAGCTACTTACTTTTACTGAGGAACCTTTCTTCGTGTAACACAGCGACAGCGTTTATACACAAGATAGCTGCTTGAATTAGAGAATACAGCGTAAATGCCATGATAAGTCTACAGCAGCTATCTGCAGGCTAGCTGAAGCTATTTACCTATGACGCGGAGTACGGTGGCCGAGGATGGGAAAATGTGTCCGATTGGTCGAAGTCCGCACTCTTTATTGTTATAATACACAGAATCAAGCTTCGTTCGTATTCTGTTACAATAAATACTCCGTTTAATTACAATACTCCGCAGAAATACCCATATTTTTACACTGTATTTTATGTGTTGTAGAGCGTCATTAAAGGGGCAGTAGTATGTAAAATCAACTTTTTATCTTTACATCATGTTATTCCCTCATCAAAAACATACCTGAAGTGTTACTTTGATTCTTTCAATATTTTTGAGAAATCCTTTAATCTCCATGGCAACCATTCAGCTGTGGAAAACACCTGGGTGGACCTAGCTCCGCCTTTAAGACGCAGCTCCTCCTCTGCACTGCGGTTTCCAAGCTTCTGAGCTTCCGCCTCACATAGCAGCCCTTCCCCTGCCACTCCCCCACTGAGCGCTTTCAGACTAGCCAGTAACAATTAGCAAACACCAAGCAGAGTTTCAGAAGGAGCAGGAGTTTCTTAAAGAGACAAAGGCTCAATTTCAAGGAGCTAAATTACAAAGTTGAATTTCTTTGAAGTAATATTTGACATGAACAGCATCTTTATAACAACTGAAGGCAACATACTCAATTGTGCTATAAAATAGGACTATGTACCCTAGAATACACACAAAACTCTCCCTTTACATATGAAAACTTTTTTTAAATTATTTTTTAACAAAAACAGGCAGGTTCATGAGAATAAAAATCTTTATTAGTGTTTTATGAAGTCTGCATAATATGCCACACGCCTGAGAAGCTCATGGTCAAGAAACAAAAAGAAAAAAACAGAAGAAGAAGAAAAAAAAAACTGCTCTATCAATACCGCCCTCTATTGGTAAAACAATTGCGACATCTACAGTACTGACTTGTTTGCAAAAAAAAATGATTACTGTTAAATACACACATAATGTACTACTTTTATGCATACGCACATCTGGTCCACGTCAGTTTTGTATTGTATTTTTCTTTGTTTTGTTTTTTTTCTCTTTTTTCACATTCATATGTTGTAGGCCAAAGATAAGAACAATGTAACACTGGACCCAAACACATGGTTCAGTTCCTCCCCGCTCCCAAAAAAAAAATTAAAAAAAATTCATAATGCACTAGTTGCACTTCAAGTACAATCTCTAGTGTCATATGGTAAACACATGTACATCAAATGGTGGGCCAGGGACATATTTAAACTTGCAACAACCAAGTAATGAGTTTAAGGTAGTAAGTCTCGTACAAGCTGTCCTTTAAAGACTGAACGAACACAATACGCACATCAACACATAATGTCCCAGTGTGCAGGCACATTCACTCCCATCCAGTTTAGCTGTAACATTTTAAAAGCCAATTGAGTGTGGTTAATTTGCTCGACAAAGCACCAAAAAAAAAAAGCTAGAGGAGGTCAAATGTGCTTGGACAATAATTACACACGCACAAAACAAAATGGGTAAAACAAAAATTTTTAAACATCTAAAAAACTATAACTACAAGGAACGGGATTCAAACTTTCAGTCAAATCTGTTTTTTTGAGCTTTAAACGCAGCAGATTTCTTTGGAAAACAAAAAAACAAAAAAGGCTAGATATAAGCTACATATGATGTAAGGGCAGTGATTACTTTCTCTTTTTTTCCCCACTGAGACAAAAGATATGCCATTTAGAAATTTGGGGTAAAATGTAGGAATGATCTACCCTCTCTCTCGTTTTAGAAATTACTGAGGTGTTGAAAATAAAAAATGAATGATGGAAAATTCATTTTTTTATTTTTATTTGTGTGTGTGTGTATACACACACACAAATACACAAAATAACACAAAGTAGCAAAACAACAGGGATATTGACTATGGACAGAATTAATTTACACTGATGCCTTCAAAGTTCTCCTGATGAGGCGTTTAACCGTTTCGCCTTCCAGAGCTCAAGCAGTCTCCGTGTTAGAAAACAAAACAAAACAAAAACACAAAAATGTCCAAAAAGAAATATAGTTTTTGATAACTTCTGATATATTTTCTGGTCCCTGCCCAGCATGCTCTGTAAAACCTGGCTGGAAGCTAGAAAACCAGGCGAATCGGATCGGATGCAAATCAGCTAAAGAGAACGAAGAGTGCCAAATGACGACCAAACAAAAAAATAAAAATACCAACTACAATAAAACTACAGCCAGTCTGATAGTGCAGTTTCTTTAGAGCTGTGGAAATATTTATTTTACCAACATTCCTATATGTCTATCTTGAAGGTATGTCTTAGAACGACACACTGTGTTAGTTAAAAAAAAGAAATAAATCGGGCGCCATTTTGGCAGAGGCAATTGAATCAAATTCCATAAACACGTTGTGGTATTTCCTTCAGGAGAAAAACAGCCACCAAGGCCATCGTTTCTTCAATAAGCCGCCTCCCCTTGACAACAGAGAAGTCTCCCAGAGAAAAGTAAACTTAGGTTCAGAACAATGGATGTGGTGGGATGGAACAACGAAAAAAAAAATATATATATAGATATATATATATCACTTCAGCATTCAAGCAATCTTCAACACTGAGAACCTATTCACAGATATTTTTGGTATTTCCTCTACTTCCCAGACAACAATCAATATACATTTTTGTTTTTATTTGTACCACAAATAGATCTAATATTAAGGACTTGGGGCAAAGCAATTTAACAAGGTGCATGACATAGGTGGGTAACAAAGTGCCAATCTCACTCTTTTTTTTTTTTTAATTTTCCATAAAAAAAAATAAGTCTGCATGTGTGTATATGTGAGTTGAACTATGTATTGATGTTCTTCTTCTGTGTGTGTGTGTGTGGGGGGGGGTGTAAGTTAAAACGGGGATGTGGAACCGAGCCCCAAATACTACGGAGAATGTTACAAAAACAAATTCTGTTATGAATTTTTTTTTTCCTCTCTGTTTTTTTCTCTCTCTTTTTCCAGTTTGGAGTGTAGCCATCTTTGTATCAGGGTCATTTTGGGCGTTTCCTTTGCAGCTTAGGACATACTGGAGCAGCGTGCATTCGGGGTGCCCATCTGGGTGAGAACTTTGTCCAGCCACTGCAGCGGGCCGTTCAGGTGCAGCTCGATCCAGCATGGAGTGCTTGTCACGGTTTGTCGCCTGGGGAAAAAAAAAAAAAAAAAAAAAGCAGTTTTGGTCCCGAGTTTTCCCAACATTCCATCTGCTAATGCTTTAGACATTTAGTGTACCAATTACTTTTCCAAAGCCACATGTGTGTATCAGCATTTTAAGCACATTAGCCAGACTTTTAAAAAAAGTCTGTTAGTTTGTCAACTAGCAAAAACTAAACATCATCTTGCATAAACTGGAAAGGATTTCAGTTAGCAACTATGCGAAGGACAATAACACATCATTTAAACACTTCGGAAAACAGGTCCACGTGTTATAAATACAGGTCCTTCTCAAAAAATTAGCATATTGTGATAAAGTTCATTATTTTCCATAATGTAATGATAAAAATTAAACTGTCATATATTTTAGATTCATTGCACACTAACTGAAATATTTCTGGTCTTTTATTGTTTTAATACTGATGATTTTGGCATACAGCTCATGAAAACCCAAAATTCCTATCTCAAAAAATTAGCATATCATGAAAAGGTTCTCTGAACGAGCAATTAACCTCATCATCTGAATCAACAAAGTAACTCTAAACACCTGAAAAAGATTCCTGAGGCATTTAAAAACTCACAGCCTGGTTCGTTACTCAAAACCGCAATCATGGGTCAGACTGCTGACCTGACTGCTGTCCAGAAGGCCATCAATGATGCCCTCAAGCAAGAGGGTGAGACACGGAAAGAAATTTCTGAACGAATAGGCTGTTCCCAGAGTGCTGTATCAAGGCACCTCAGTGGAAAGTCAGTGGGAAGGAAAAAGTGTGGCAGAAAACGCTGCACAACGAGAAGAGGTGACCGGACCCTGAGGAAGATTGTGGAGAAGGGCCGATTCCAGACCTTGGGGGACCTGCAGAAGCAGTGGACTGAGTCTGGAGTAGAAACATCCAGAGCCACTGTGCACAGGCGTGTGTAGGAAATGGACCACAGGTCCCTCATTCCCCAGGTCAAAGGTCAAGCCACTATTGAACCAAAAACAGCAGCAGAAGCGCCTGACCTGGGCTACAGAGAAGCAGCACTGGACTGTTGCTCAGTGGTCCAAAGTACTTTTTTTGGATGAAAAAATTTTGCATGTCACTCGGAAATCAAGGTGCCAGAGTCTGGAGGAAGACTGGGGAGAAGGAAATGCCAAAATGCCAGAAGTCCAGTGTCAAGTACCCACAGTCAGTGATGGTCTGGGTGCCATGTCAGCTGCTGGTGTTGGTCCACTGTGTTTTATCAAGGGCAGGATCAATGCAGCAGCTATCAGAAGATTTTGGAGCACTTCATGCTTCCATCTGCTGAAAAGCTTTATGGAGATGAAGATTTCATTTTTCAGCACAACCTGGCACCTGCTCACAGTGCCAAAACCACTGGTAAATGGTTTACTGACCATGGTGTTACTGTGCTCAATTGGCCTGCCAACTCTCCTGACCTGAACCCCATAGAGAATCTGTGGGATATTGTGAAGAGAAAGTTGAGAGACGCAAGACCCAAAACTCTGGATGAGCTTAAAGCCGCTATCGAAGCATCCTGGGCCTCCATAACACCTCAGCAGAGCCACAGGCTGATTGCCTCCATGCCGCATTGAAGGCTGCAAAAGGATTCCTGACCAAGTATTGAGTGCATAACTAAACATAATTATTTGAAGGTTAACTTTTTTGGTATTAAAACACATTTATTTTATTGGTCGGATGAAATATGCTAATTTTTTTGAGACAGGGATTTTGGGTTTTCATGAGCTGTTTGCCAAAATCATCAGTATTAAAACAATAAAAGACCTGAAATATTTCAGTTGGTGTCCAATGAATCTAAAATACATGACAGTTTAATTTTTATCATTACATTATGGAAAATAATGAACTTCATCACAATATGCTAATTTTTTGAGAAGGACCTGTAGAGGTACATTTAAGGTTCTGGGTACAAAAGTAAAGAATTTATGGAATGGAAAAGGTACTGGGAGTGGTGGGTCCAGAGGTGGCAGCGGCCTGCAGCAGGATACCATTTGCTAAAGCAGCTCTAAGATTTTCCCAAAGCAATCATAACATGTATTTTCTTTAGCATTTTGAAATGTTCATTTACAGTCCAAGTCTCTAGCTAGCATCCCAGGTTAAATTTACATAAAACTCGAACACTTAAACCTTTTTGTGCCGCATATTTAAATCATGGCCAGAGTTTCTGCAGGTTTCAGCAAGTCACATTTAGGACTTTCAAAAGACCATTTTACTGCCAGATTTTTAAATTTTAAGACCGAAGAACTAAAAATATATGGGGTGATTGTGAACTACTACTGCAAAAGAAGGGAGCCAGTGGCAAATACAAACTTTGCCCAGCCAACTGGGGGTACATTTGCACTTACTCTGGTCGACTATTAGCCCTGCTGGCAAGATAGCGAAGGTTTAATAGTAGCTAGCTACCAAACACGACAAATATGTCTGTGCATGACAGAAAAGTTCAGCAAGAAAAAAATAAAATACACACAAGATTGTCATGTCATGACAAAATTGTAAGACCTGTGAGTAGCGTAGTTAAGGCCACAATGCTTGTTTGGGGTGCAGCGAATGTAGAAATGTTTACACAGATTATTGCTCAGGGTCATTTTAAATTAACTGAACTGACTATAAGAATGTGAATACGAACTCTGGCTCCTGCATCTTATCTCGTTGTTATTGTGCTCCCGTTTTAAGGCCATGTTAAGGCCTTCATTTAAGATACATGAATTGAAGACTTTCTAACGATGTGAGGACATGCTGCTTGCTAATCTTGCTAATTAACTGAAAACTCTAGCGCACACAGCATAGGGAATGCTAGTTGCGACGGTGCTCACCTGTACTCGGCTCCCCAGCCTTTGACGAAGCTCATCCTGATGGTGCACATCCTGGTGAGCTGGTAGACGGCCTCAAAGCCCTGGTTGACCGACTGGGCCAGCAGGGCCGCAAACTCCTGGTTGTTGAAGATTTTTAGATTACAACCTGGAGGAAGAAAGCCGTGAGAACCGGAGCGTGAGTTTTAGAGGCGACACACAAAAAAAGGCTTATTTCTGAATAAAGTGCCAACTACTGTTCAGCTTTTTGAGGCTTTTGTGACAGCTTGTGAATACAAAACAATAAAGAAGTTTTGAACTTACTTACATTAAAAATACATTTTAAAAGGAGGTTAATTATCATAACTGTTCAGTGTTATCTGACTAAACAGTCCGTCTTTCTCCTACATGCTGCCATTTTCAGCCTCTTACCTGGAGGAATTTTACACACTGTCGCTGGATGCCAGCCGTACCGCTGGTTGCAGTTTGGACTCTGGACAAAGATAGCGCTATCACTCAAGCACTCTGCAAACACCTCCCCTCCAATGTAGTAAAGTCTAACTCCTCTTCCTGTTAAAAAAAAAATAAAAAATCTAATTCATCATGCCTTACAAACAGGAAAACATGCGAATTTGTGCCCCAAAATCTAGAACTAATTTTCAAACTTCTATCTTACTTGGATACTATTGAGATAAACTTACAGAATAATTATGAAGCGAAAAAATGAAACAGATATTCTGCTGACTAGAACCAACCTATGTGCCGCCGAGTCATCTCCACAGTGGCGTTCCTGTTGACGTTGGACAGCAGGCCGAGGCAGAAGCGCTCCGAGTTGGACGGGTCCGTGAATCCGTCCACCGTCAGCGAAGGCTGAGAAGCGTGGAACGTCTCGCCCACGCGCTGGTTGAGCTCGTAGTACGCTATGGAGCACCAGAAGGCCGGCTCCGAGTATGTCACCGGCTGCAGGTCTGCGGGACGGGAGCACGGCATCGGTAGTTAGCTACAGTCGTCATGGTAACACAAATGCCATTCCACAAACCGGTCACATGACCAGATGAAAAACACACAAAAAATTTTTGATGCATTCTGCAGATATTTTTTAATTTAACCACTTAGGCCTTTTTAAAACAGATATTAGAAATAAATTTAAAGATATAAATAAACAAATGATTCATTTCTTTTTTAAATAAGAAAAATATTTCATTGCCTAAAATGCAATAACAGCATTCTTTTAGTGAATACATGACCATTTGTAGCAAAGGATGCATCTGCAGCTATAATGGAAATTGTTAAATTATTAGTAACTGAAATTAGTAAAGCACAAAAGGTGCTTAAGATTTTTTTGCTATCGTTACAGAATTTGAACCAGGTGAAGCTAAAACTATAACAGGGCCTGAAAGAGCTTGGAAAGAAAATGGCCAAGTCGTGTTTTAGTTGGGGTTTTTTTGTGCATTGACACAGATAGATGTAAATAACTGCGATAGATGGATGGATGATATATCATTTTTATCTCACATTTGTGACTTAAACTGAATAGTAGTCGTATTGTGGCATACTTTGTGATATCGGCAAACGCATCGTCATCTAAACAAATTGACATAATATTGAACAGTGATAAAGCAGGTGGTTCACATCTCACCCATGCTGTGATTGACCGGAGACAGAGTGCTGGGAGAGAGTTCTTGTGGAGAACCTGAAGCAAAAACAGAACCAACAGAGTTTTACAGCAGATCGTCACATTGTGACGGCCTTATTCATTTATCATCATTACTATATCAAAATTGATATCTATATACTCTGCAATAAACATATCACAAAGAACCATTCACTGTTTAAGTGTCTTGCATTCGGCCTCTCTACATCTGTAATATGTCTGGTGAAACTTGTCGTTTAATGCAACACAAAAGGTTTTAGGAAGTAAAGAGTCAAAAAAATAAAATAAAATAAAAATCTGGTGTCAAACTCCAGTCCTCAAGGGCCGCTGTCCTGCATTTTTAAATGTGTCACAGGTACAAAACACTGGAATGAAATGGCTTAATTACATTTAATTTGCCTGCTGTCTGAATGTAGCTCATGTTAACTTTAAACTCTAAACAATTTCACATTGTCAGTGTTTGTTTACAGCAAGTCATGACGTTACTGCAGTTCCCACCAATATTCACGTCTTTTCCTCAGATTGTGCAGCTCTAAACAGGCGGTTCTGATAATACCATGACTTCATTTCAAAACAATACCATCCATCTGATCAGCACCAAGGGAGAAGGACGTGCTAGTCGAGGGTACCTGTGTCCATACTTTGGTTCATCTGCTGGTCGCTGGCCTCTCCATCCTCGCTGATGTAACCCGGTGGAGGCGTCTCTGTTGAGAAAAACGAAAGAAAGCCAGACGATGCTGAATTGGAGTTCGAGAGAAAAACTCTTCATCAAATGATGGCGGCAGTCAAATGCAGACAATTCTACCTGGTATGTAGTTGTTTGGAGGTTCGATTCCTGCGGGGAAGTTTGTGTTTTCGGGTATGGAATGAGTGTAGTCGTCCAGAGGTGGCAGCTCGGACAGGATTTCTGAGTGTCTTGGCACAAGAACGGGAGGCAGCACTATGGTGGAGGATGAAACGCAGGAAGACGTGAGCTCACCGTGTTGCAAAATGGTTTTTTTTAAACTTAAAACCAGATCTAACAGATTTCATAGGAAATAAATGAATAATTAGTTCATAAAGATTATAAGACAGACTTGGGAATATTAGCTAATTATATTAAGAATTTATTGAGATGCATTTTTTCAACTAACAGGAAATGTTTTACTCGAAACAGGAAGTTGAACTGTGACATGTTTTGTTTTAAACTGTGGTTGGAGTGTTTTTTGTTTGTTTCTCTGGTCAGTCCTCTGCAGTGTCTGTTCAGCTGCTGTATTTTTTCTCTGTTTTACTTGTTCAGAGTTTATACAGGAGTCCTAGAGCTGAATTTACTACCTCTACAATATTTTTACTACCAACACAAAATCGAGCCAATTTCGCACCGATGTCTTCAATTTTGGGAGATCGGTGATCAGTCGACATTTACGTGAAGCCAATCTCATCCTCTGATCTTTTCTACTTCAGCAAAGGTCTAAAAATCAGCCATGTTCCTCTTCTGCTCTGCAGCGAGAGGTTTGACCGATAGACCGGCCCACCAGGTCATGTCTGCAAGCTTGTAGTTATCAATAGTGACCCCACTGTTAACAACTCAGAGACTTTCTTCCTATATTTAGCGACATTTCAATCAACAAAATGGCACCGTCTAAAATTGGCAGGTCAAACTTTTTATAGATTGATAATCTATGATCTGCGAGAAAGCTGCAATTGGCTCACTGACCCATGTAAGATGACGGCTCACGTAAAACAAAACTTTATCCCACTTACTTGAAGGTCTAACTGTGACTAACTTGACCAAAACCTCACGTTAAAAACGGCAAGCACTATTTTTAGTTTATTTTATTTTTTTTAAAGAATACCAGAAAAATGCAATGACATTACAATTTCACAAGCTGATGTTTTTTTCTCAGAATATTAGTTTGCTACTAAATGTCAACACTAGGACAACTTGATAACAAGGTTCAAGGGCATCATATTTCACAAGTCATTGAAAAGTTTAAATAAACAAATGTCCATGCAGCGAAATTCGGCGTTTCTGTGACCAACACACCAACTCTGTCAGATCGTTACAATTTGAGCAGCTGTTTAAATTAGCTAATCATCCACCGCTGTGTTCAGATGATCATTTTATAATAGCAAAATAAACATCAAGCCTGAAAACATGAAACTGTTAAGGACTGAATGTGTTGTCCTTTGTGTGGGAAACGTTTGCGGGTTTTATGGTTTTGGATCCTCACAAACAGTGGAGCTGTTTGTTGCTATGGCAACGAGTCTCCGTGTAGCTAGCAGACACGGAAAGTGAGGGGTGGGGAATACGACTGGATTCGAGTTGTTCATTGACGGATTTTCTGAGTTATTTCCCCTTTGCTGTGGCGCACTGCTCTAAATTAAGAAAGTTTCACTTAGTTAACGGAACCGTTCTATCGCGGCTACAGATGGCAAGGAAAAGGATCGTCTTTTTCCCTTCGCGAAATTTCCGGATGTAAACAACATGAAACGTGTCTAAATGGCATCAGTAATAATGAATGATAAACTTGTACGTAAAAGTTTTACCACTTTTACTACAATTGCAGTGGAATTTTCACTTTTGAGTATGTTCACACTGCAGTCTGTTAGCGCTGCAGTTGGTGTTATTTAGCTTACTTTAGTTGCTGCGGTGTTCAGAGCAGCTCAGCTCTGAGCGCTGGCTTTAGAGTCAGCAAGGTCTGCTGCCTGTCTGCAGCTCCCGTCGCGTCGCTGGTAAAACTTTAGCTCGTAGCTGAGCTTGAGTTTACAGTTGCATCGCTTCGTTTAGCACCAAAAACCGAAACGGGGATCTGCTCCACGGTGGAGCCTCAACCCACGCAGGAATCCACTGCTGATGAATGGTGGCTGATCCGGTCGGTCTGATTTGATCACCGTCAAGTCGTCCCAGGTCAAATTTAGATTTTTTTCCTGCATACTTTACAAAATGCCTTTCGGTCATTTCTAGTCTTTGAATCTCGGATCACCGAGCCAAAGTTGTAAAAACTTATACTTTCCCATGGCGAAGCGCAAAATAACTAGCTAGTCTCAACACGCTAGGCGGTTCCAACACTACGCATGCGCACAGCAGCTTGGAGTCTACCAGTGACAGCTCAGGTCCTGCCAGTATGGTAGTAATTTTTTATACAGATTTTAGGGAGACGAACTTAAAACAATAAGTGAGCATCAGTGGAAAATTAAAAATATTTTGAAGGGATGATGAAAAATTTACAACTACCTTTAGTTACTTCTTACTACTTTTTACTGGCCTTAATTTGAGCTCATTTAATTAACTACCTTTTGTTCTTAAATGATGAAAGTCAAAGGCCAGAATCTCCAAGATCATTTTTGAAGCTCCTGTTTCTACACACTGCACATCAGGCCAACATGTGATTGATTCTCTTAAACTGGGGTGTCAAATTCCAGTCCTCAAAGGCTGCTGTCCTGCAGTTTTTAGATGTGCCACAGGTACAAAACACTGGAATGAAATAGCTTAATTACCTCCTTCTTATGTAGAGAAGTTCTACAGAGTCTTGCTAATGACCTAATTATTCTATTCAGGTGTGGTGCAGTAGAGACACATCTAAAAGTTGCAGTGGCCCAAAAGGACTGGAGTTTGACAGTCCTTTTGGACTGTTGGGGCACCACTAAACCAGTGGTGCCCCAAAGTTGGTCCTGGAGGGTCGGCATCCTGCATCCTTTTAGGTCCCTCTCTGGTGGTAGTAACAACCTTTTCAGCAGGTCAATGTTCTTCTTAGGCCTCTAATGAGCCATCATTGCATCTAGGTGTGCTAAACCAGGGAGAGAACTAAAACATCCAGAAACAAATTCCTTCCTGCGTCAAAACGCAACGCTTTACTTTGCGTTGAACGACTTAAAAAGTTGACGACTGCCTCTTCGGCTGCTCTCTGTGCAGTGCTACAACCAGACGTGTATCAGCGATTTGGCCGACAAGCGTTGCTCTCACCTGGGGTCTCCACCCTCTGGTAGTGGTAGGGGTTGATGCACACCTCGTCCTTCTTGAGGTGGAAGGCGTACTCGCAGGCCTCGATGGCGCGCAGCTCGTGGTGGCTGTGAAGGTCCGGCCACCGCCACAGGCGGCAGTAGATGACGTGAGGAAGGCC
The DNA here is from genome assembly GCF_001443285.1 of Poecilia latipinna. NCBI lineage: Eukaryota > Metazoa > Chordata > Actinopteri > Cyprinodontiformes > Poeciliidae > Poecilia > Poecilia latipinna. The sequence goes on along the minus strand of NW_015114419.1, from coordinate 19,745 downwards.
TTTCCTGTGCGAGACCTGCTGGCGGCCGTCTAGGGATCTGATTGGACGGCGAACAGCAACAAGGATGTTTTTAAAGTCCAATTTTAAAACGTTGTGAAACACCAAATGCGAGTTGAGGATATTCACCTGGTTTGGTCGGGGTAGCTGTATAGGCCTGACGTGTCCCACTGTTCTATCGTATTTGGTGTACTCAGTCCCCATATTTCAGAGCAATTGCTGTGTACGGGGAAGAAACACAACCAGGAAAAAAAAGAAAGAAACATTAGTATTTTTTCAGTAAGGATGTGGAAACTCTTATTGGAGTTCTGTGGCAAAATAAAGCCATCAGATTCAACTGTGGAAATGAACTTCAATCAAAAGAAGCCGTTTTGAAGGACTTGAGGAAAAATAAGAGTGATGTTAAAAATCCATTCTCCATGTTGTGGCTCTGTATTGAACACTAAAAATAGCTTTTCTACAGATAAATATCTCAGAACTTATGTGGAGACAAACAAAATATGGAGTTTTGGGGGGTGGAGGGGGTATGGACTTAAAGGTTTTATCACTTGTGATGATAACAAAAGTGACAATAACAACTGAGGGTGCACCAATTGCAGTTTTCTGGCCAATCGCTGATTACCGATCTTTAAAAGCCTGACCACCGATTTGGCTGGTAGCATTTTTTTTTTTGTTTTGATCTGAAATGTTGGTGAATGTAACAAAGTCGCTGAGTTGGCAACAGTGAGGCGACTGTTGTTAACTGAAAACGTATAGACTTGAGCTTTATTGGTAGGCTATTTATGTTTCTGGAGAAAACAGTAAAAGTACCAATTCCATCAATGTGGACAGTTTTGGGGGCGTTAAACATTATCAATTGGAATTTACTGTGACAACGATAAATCAAAACTCTTATTATGATGATAAATTTATCCAGATAAATGGGAAACGATACGATAAGTGTCCAGCAAGAAGCACACCAAATAGCACAAAACAAAGGAAATGAGAGGAGGAGGAAAGTTAATCAAAATCATTTTAATAATAATAATAAAAAAACCTAGATTCAGAAATTCTTAAAACATTTACAGAAAGTGTCCAAAAGGGAAAGTTGACAAATGAGCTGTTGCTTCATCAGACACACAAACACCAGGGAATTCCAGGAAGCAAATCTTTCCCAAAAATGTTCCCACTGAGTTTTAGTCTGGGTCATCAAGGTCGGCCGATAAAGGGGAACGACTTCTCCTGACCTTTAACAAACCCTGCAGACGCCTTGGGCACAGTGGGAGGCAAACTGTAATATTCAGCTGAACCCAACGCTCAAACACGTCTTTGGAAATGAAGTCAAGTTAGGGAGAGAAACAGGGAAAAAAAAAAGTTTCCAACCATTAACAAGAGGAGGAAGCTCACCTCGGGATGGTGACACACTTTGTGTTGCAGTTCTGGGAGGTGATAGCCTTCTCCAGCTCATCCAGCTGACCCGTCTTCTTCAGCTTCTTTACCAGGCTTTTCACAGCTTTCTCGCACCACTTCTCCTCTTGCCCATTCTGCTCGCCGCCTCCCGCTAAACCCGGCCCGGTTGACGTCTTCTTCAGCGTCAGGAGCCTCTTCACCACAGGAGGGGTGAACGGCAAGATGGACGACATCTCGACCCACCGAGAGCCTCGAGGAGGTTTTGGTGTGAGCTCTCGATTACCGACGAGGCAGGGGGCGCACGGCGGGGGGAGGGCGAACTTGGAGCTACAGCTTCGGGCCCTTTCTCTGAGGGGCCCTTCTGGTAATGAGTGAATCAAAGGGTGGAAGCCAACGCTAGAAGTCACTCAAAAGATTTGGACACCTTGCAGGGGAAAAAAAACCCATAAAAAGTATTATAAATCACAAAATCAGAAAGAAAAATATATTTTTCAAACCCCAAAAATTTAATCAACCAATTAATTAGCCACCAGCCATATGTTCATAACCTTCATCTCATCTTTAACAAATCCAAAACACGCTGTTTAAACAGGATGAGTTTGTCGAAGTGCACTGATGTACTTCACAAACAGCAGATCCAACTCAGATCTTTTCAGCATTTGACCCGAGTCAGCTCCGATCCAAGTAAAAACGGGTGATTTGGATGAAAATCGTAGATATGTTAGTCTGGAAATAATTATACGGTTTTAACGATAAACTGCAGCAGAGCCATAATAAATAAAAATAAACCAAAATCATTAAGTCAGATCTCAACGATCAAAAAAACAATTAGAGGCTCATCTCAAATTATAAACTATTACAGAACTGGATAATTTCGCTGGTAAGTTCTAAATTAAACCTAGTATATAAAACGGAGAGCTCCACACTGATGTCCACTGTGGTCTCTAAACTTTTCCAAGAGTAGCAACTCTCAAAAACTAGAACAGAATCACTACAATCTGATGCTAAACAACAGATATGGTGACCAGAACTGACCATCTAATATTAGCTCGTCATAGGCGTCCGAGCTAACTGGCTCGTAAGCTAACATAACTGCAGGGCTTCCGTTTCCAAACAAGACAAATTTACGAGCCCGATAAGCAACTGAAAGAATGCTGCTAAATGACTGAAAGCGGGTAGTGTATTTTGAGACAAGGCCAGCCGAGCTACAAGAACTTGGTTGCCCTGAGAGGGCCAACTGTTAGCTGCCTGGGGGGGGCCTACTGGGCTCAAACCACAACACCACAATGACTAGCGTTAGCTCCCAACATTTCCAAAGAACATTTGTTAAAATAACAGGTGGCAAAGAAAAGCAGGCACATTTTAGAGATGCAAGTTCGATTAATTATTAATGCAAACTCGAGCTAAAGGAGCTGACGTTAGCTTCACGGAGCTAGCAGTCAGCTTGTTATCAAAAATCCTTTTGTTGTGATCCGCGGAAAACCCTCCTGTGCGCAACAGTCAAGTGGGGCTACTTCGGCACCTAGCGAGTTTTCCACAAAACCCATCTGATTCAGGCCCAGTGTTTTTTTATTATTATTTTTAATAAACTGTTTGGCGATGTACATGCAACGTTTCTTCATTTCAGCGCAGCTACCCATCTTTTTCCTGAAAAATCTGCATCTAGGTTTGTTAGCATCTTGGACAAACTCTTCCAAACAGAGTTGAGGCTCCCGCTGGCTAACGGAGCAACATCAACCGCAGCTTCAAAACAACACACTCCCAAGCCGAAAAAGCAACGAAAAGCCTTTCAATAGTTACCCCAGCTTTGCAATCCAAGGCTCCGCTTCAACAGCGGCTACCGTCCGGAGACCTAAAAAAACACTCATAAAAATATTTTCTGAGTACAATTCAGCAGCCAAACCATACAGGGCTCCTCTCAAGTTGCTACCAGCGCTACAGTTGCTCGTTAGCTGAGTTAGCTACACCGGAACAGGCTACAAACGTCACAGTGACGCAAGAACTCTTAATCCCTCCTGATTGGACACAGAAATGTGTTCGTTCTGTGATTTTAAGTGTTTTTGTGCCGAAATTTAGAAGTGAGGCGAAAATAACAGTGGCCACAGTAACTTGACTAAATATCCATTAATATACCTCAAAATTAATGGAAAGAAAGAAAGAAAGAAATAAAGAAAGAAAGAAAGAAAGAAAGAAAGAAAGAAAGAAAGAAAGAAAGAAAGAAAGAAAGAAAGAAATATTTTAGCAAAATGAATTAAGTTACCATGTTCAGCGCTTGTTTAATTAATACTTACTTATGACTGAGACAGGTAGCCCAGTGTTCAAAACCCCAACTCATGAGGGGAGGCCGAAAATAAGATTTGTTTTCAAATTATAGTTAGTAGTTGATATTTTTCTCTTTGACATGTTTATTGTTCTCTGGATTAACCACACCCACAATCTAAAGTAATTTTTATACAACCTCTACAGAACATAGGAGTATTGTCACCTTCACACTAATCACCTTTTCCAAGAGCAATATTAGTTCCAACCACTTCATGTTTTTAAGGTCAACAGGTAAAATAAATATTTGTGCAGATGTATTTATATAACTATTTATTTATTTTCAAAAAAACTTAACCATACAGGTCAAATATTAAATTTTTAAAATATGTCTAAGTTACATTTTAACAATTTTCCTTTCATTTTTGGAATCATGTTATTTTTCACGCTTAAAGAGAGTGGATGGTGTTAAAACTGCAATATTCAAAGTTGACTCAAGTCTCATGTCTAACTATCGGGAAAGGTACATAATCAAATAGTTGATTCACAGGCCTCACTTTATTATGAAGTCAATTATTATGAATTCAGGATCCAGTACATGGACTCTGAAATATTTAAATAAATACTAAAATAATTTGATGGGATTTTAACAATGAACTTTTTATTTTATTTTTTTAAAAAAGATTCTTTTATTTCTTTATATTAATTTACATCTAGCTTAAATAAATTAGCACACACATTATCCTTAATAGTTGGCTATTTTTTTTGTGAATTGTGGCATTTTTTGGCATGCCATACAGCTGCTCCTAACATCTCCAGCAGCTCCGCCCCTACTTAGGTGTGCAATTAGACTCAACTGGCTGAATCTGGTGCCTTTATAAGCTGCCTCCCCAGAACGTCCTAGCATCTGGTTCATTTTGACTTCCCTGTGGCAATGGGTGGTCAGTTATGGCTTTGTGTGGGCTTATTGGCACTGTTTTTACAAGGTAAGCAACTCCCCCCACAATTTTGGTGTGTATTTATAAGTTTATGACTTTGTTTTTTCTTTTCCATTGACTTAATTTTGTTTTGTTTTTTTTTCTCTTCCCCAGCTGGAAGCTGTCTTAATCGTTGCAGAATGGGGTATAGTCTATGCAAGGATGGCTTAGAATGTATCCCCTACAACCATGTCTGTGATGGAGAGGAGGACTGCAAGGATGGTTCTGATGAACAGGACTGTGAAGCAGGATGTAGTTCTGGTATGACTCAAAGGGTTAACTGGGAGCTTAGCCTTCTTTACATGAAGCAAAAGCCTGCTCAGACTGGAATTTGATATGTAGAGCTGAGAACTTGACTCATAAACTGAGTTCAAATTAACATTAACTCCTACCTGAACTATGTACTGTTCACAAATTTCTTTAACTCAAACCTATCGCATTAACTTTTTTTTTCCCCTTCAAGAAGGTGGGGGAGCTATTGCTCAGTATAAACTTGAAGTTATGTAGTGCTCCTTTCCTTGTATATAACTTAGAATTTTTCTTTTCCTAAAATTTGTGCATCTATAAACGTCCTACATGGCTATATTGCTGGCCCAATGTGATTTGCCTTGATGCTTTCAGTGAAGTCTTGTTGCAATGAATTTTTAAAAGTGCATGCATGTTGCCTGAAGTTCAACCAAACGCCTGTTTCCAAACAGACCAGTTCCAGTGTGCCCATGGTAAGAAGTGTATAGACAAAGATCAGGTATGTGATGGTGTACCTCAGTGTCAGGACCGCTCAGATGAACAACAATGCCAGAAACACCCTGAAGACTGCGCTCACCACTGTGATGAGAAGAGCCACTGCTTGCCTGCAAACTTCATCTGTGATGGAGAGAAGGACTGTCTGGATGGCACTGATGAGGCAAACTGTGGTATGTGGCTTCTGTTTTGCTCTTTGACTCTAGGGTGGGCAGTTTTCAACTTCAGTCGTGTGTGCTGCATGGTTTTCAGAGGACCAAAAGGAAGCTGGAACAATTACAGGACCTACAACGGCCCCTTCCGGTCAGTCTCGTCCCCTCAGATGTGGCTTGGGCTCCCAGATGTGCAAAGACAAGTCGGACTGTGTCCACTACAATCATGTCTGTGATGGAGAACCAGATTGCAGAGATGGCTCAGATGAGGAAGATTGTGTCTCAGAATGTGGAACTGGTAGGTGACCTAAACTGGCTATAATCTGCTTAAAGTAAACTCTTAAGCCACAACTAGCGGTATAGGCGCTTGCTAGACCACTACAAAAAGGCATCTAAGATGGTGATGACTGCTACACCTTGCATTCATATTTTGGTACTCTTTATAATCCTGCTACAGACCAGTTCCAATGCGCCCACGGAAGAAAATGTATTGAGAGAAGTAAAGTGTGCGACGGCGTGCCACAATGCCAGGACCGCTCTGACGAACTTGCCTGTGCCAAGCGCATGGAGGGTTGCGCTCATCTATGTGACGAAAACAGCCGCTGCGTCCCCAGCAGTTTCCTGTGTGACGGGGAGCAGGACTGTAGCGACGGCAGTGACGAGGCAACCTGTGGTATGCTCGCACGACTTCACAATTTGTGACGACGCTCCTTCGCGGTGCTCTAACATGCTACGGCCCTCCTGTAGCTGATTTGCAGTGCAGCTCTACAGAGTTTAAGTGCCTCAGTGGCCAGTGTGTTTTGGCGTCAATGCGTTGTGATGGTCATCCTGACTGTCCGGATCGCTCGGATGAGGACGGCTGCACCAAGCCACCGGTCTGCACAACCAAACATCGCTGTCCTCACAGCAAGGAGTGCTTGGTGCAGGAGTGGCTCTGTGATGGAGACCAGGACTGCAAAGATGGCTCGGATGAAAAGGTCCTGTTTTTTTTTTTTTTAATCCCTCCTTCGCTCTCGAGTTGCACAAGGACTCATGATATCCCTTCTACTGTAGGATTGTCCTGTGACACCAGTCAGCTGTGGTGCCTTCCAGTGGTCTTGTAAGTCAAACACCCAGTGTATTCCTACAGTCTGGAGATGTGATGAGATTAAAGACTGTGACGATGGTAGTGATGAGACAGAATGTGAGTATGCATATTTAACTGTACTTGAATGCATAGTTTTCTTTAAATAATGGATAACTGTAAATGATTGCTGTTTAGTTCCTAAAATTCTGACTTTTTTTTTTTTTTTTGGTTAAACTTCCCAGGTGGCATGGGAACATGCCTCCCTCATGAGTTCCAGTGTGGCAGCCAGGAGTGTCTGGATCCGGTCCTTGTCTGTAATGACGTTACAAACTGTGCAGATGGTTCAGATGAGGGGGGCAGCTGCCATATGGCCTGTACTGCTGCTGACCGCTGTATACAGGGCTGCCACAGCACACCCCAGGGACCGGTGAGAGACCACTTAAACTGTGAAAAAGCAAAAGACTGTACAGTAGTGGCTTGACTTTGAATCTTGTATTCTATTTATAGCGCTGTCGCTGCACAGCAGGGTACAGGCTGCTGGAAGATGGTCAAACGTGCTCTGATGTAGATGAGTGTGACAACCAGGCACAAAGTGTGTGCAGTCATCTGTGCATTAATGCACCTGGGTCATACCAGTGTGAGTGCCATCCAGGCTTTATAATGGAGGCGGATGAATACCAATGCAAAATCACAGGTAAAGTATCCCAACATTGGGGGATAAGGTGAACTGGGACACTGCAACCGTTTTCTCAATGGTTGCTGTATCCTGAATTCTTAAATGCTACAAGGCGAGTTTGTCTCAAATGTTCATTTGAAACCTTGTGTGCATTCATCAAGCTTACATGTTTTCACTCTATACCTTGTCGATTGTTGCAATCTCTTCATAGGTGAACCGTTCCTGCTGGCATCTGTCCAGACAGAGTTGTACATGTATGGTTTGCGCACCGGAAGCCTTGATGTCTTGTCTTCATCTGCCAAAAAGGCAATCTTGTCTGTAGACTATGACTGGCGGGACCAGAAGGTTTTCTGGGTTGGTGTGGACACTGAAACAATCAGGTGGTCTTCTATGGACCAGAAGACTACAGGAATTCTCACTAAAGGTTTGGGGTGACAAGAAAAACTTTTACTGGCATCTGAATCAGTTTAAAGCATAATGTAAATGTTCCTGTTAAAGGTGTCCGGGCAGACTCTGTAGCTGTAGACTGGCTTGCAAGGAACCTGTACTGGATTGATGGTGTAAATAGTCAGATTGTTGCCATCAGCCTCGCAAAAGCATCTGTCAAGTCACTGGACCAAAGCATCATCCTGGATGAAGAGTTGGACCAGCCTCGCTCTCTGGCCCTGCTGCCACAAAAAGGGTTGGCTTAAAAGACCTTAGAAGTAAAAACTGTACTGAGCTGACATTCATACTTGTCCCTCTCTTAGGCTGATGTTTTGGACAGAAATTGGTAACTTGGTTAAGATTGAACGAGCTGGCATGGATGGGTCTGAGAGGAAGGCAATCGTGAACTCCAGCTTGGGCTGGCCAGGTGGCATTACAGTAGATGTCCTTTCAGAGAGGGTTTTCTGGACAGATGAACGACTGAAAGCAATTGGGTCTTCCACGCTAGACGGTGACAATGTGAAGGTAAATGAAGCCAAAAGTTCTCTCAGGATTAACTAGCTTCAAAAGCCTCCCCAATAACGTAACCTAACAAAGTTCATCAGTTTAAAGCACTTATCTTTCAGATTTTCCAGCTGAAGGAGACTACCAATCCCTTTTCTGTGGCTGTATTCAATGACTTGCTTTACTGGTCTGATGCCAAGAGGAGAGTGGTGCAAGCTGTTAATAAACTCTCCGGTAAGAACAGGCAGGTTATCCTGAAGAGACCTGGCCAACCTTTTGCTATTAAGGTGAGTTTTGTCCAACTTGGAACTGGAAATGCATACTAGAACTGACCCAGATGTTCAAGACGATCCTAACTTTCTACATAGTGTCCTGCTGCAATGTCTTCACCTGTCGGGTGCAAATCTTGGTTTGGTCAAAACCAGTTTCTGATTTCCCCATTTCTAGATTATACATCCAATAATGCAGATGGACACAGAGAGCCCCTGTAAGAAGATGGCCTGTTCCCACATGTGTGTTTTGGCACAAAGACGTCAGGCTGTGTGCAAGTGTCCCAGTGGCATGTCTTTGGCTGAAGATGGTCTGCTCTGTTCCAGTCTGCCCAAATCAACATTCCTGCTGCTGTTGTCACCACCTGCTGTCACAAAGGTTTGTGCTAGATGTCAGTTGTGTAGTTGCTTTAAATTCAGAATTTATATTCTGTGGGAAAGGGAATGCAGAAAAGCATGGTGACTCAGTTACCTGTAAGCTGGAACACAAGTGGTTATTTGTGTAGCACTATTCAAAGTCTTCCACAGGACCAAGGGAATATGGGGAAATCGGTTCTGGTCCTGCAAACTCGGTCAGCAGCTCTCTGACCTTAGCATTAGATGCTAAGGTCATGTCAAAGAAATCTTAGCTAAAGACAAATTGAGTCTTAAACCAATGGAACTTCAAAATTATTTAATGACTTGCATAACTAATGTATTTCTGCAGATCTATTTTCAAGCCCAACAGGCAACAGAGTTAAAAGGCTTGCCTGACCATCTGGCAATGACAATCCCTGGCATAAGTGACGCAAAAATCATGGACTACAGCACACATGACAACACTCTGGTCTTGACGGATGCCAACACAACTTCAATAAAGTTCTTCAAGCTGAGAGACTTGGCCTTGGTTGCTGAAGGGCAGATTCTCAAACTGCTAGATGACCAAATCACTGCCATGGCCCTTGACTGGGTGACCCTTAATGTATACTGGAGCAGCAACAAACAGCCCCGACTGCAGGTTACGTCAAAAACCGGGGCATACACAGCCATTCTAATAAAAGATGGGATTGCTGGAGTGGGTTCCATTGCCCTTCATCCTAAAAGTGGAAAAGTTTGCTTTACCAACCTAAATCTGAAAGATGCTGGCAGCAAGGCTGCAGTAGAATGTGCTTACATGGATGGTGGAGAGCGACGAGTTGTGTGGAAAGATGCAGTTCAACCAGCATCTCTAGTCTTTTCCAGTACTGGGGACATGATCTACTGGGCTAACACAGGTACAACTACATCAGAGTAATGTTTCACTACTTTTTTTTTTTTTTTTCTTAAATGGCCTAAATGTTTCACAGGAATGGGGAAAATCAGTCTAGTCAAGACTGATGGCTCTGGATACAAGGAACTAGAGGCTGGAGCTGGGCTGACTGCTGTAGCTCTTGGTGACATGCCAATCTGGATGACTGTCGGTGGTAATGTCAATATTGCTGGAGGGAACATGCTACCTCAAATATTCAACTTAAATTGTATATTTCTAAATGCCATGCCTGTCAATTACCCTCAGATATGACAAGACTTTGGTACAGAGAAGATCAGCAGCAAAAACTATGGTTTGAGGTTGGCACAAGAGTACTTGGCTTGAAAGCCTACAGTGAGTCTACGCAGTCTGGTAAGTGATGGCTTAATTCCCAAGAGGATTTGGTGATGCTTTAAAATTCTAAAGTCTAGTCTCATTCCCTTCAGGTTCCAACCAGTGTGCAGCAAACAATGGCAACTGCCAGCACCTGTGCCTCGCCACCCCAACAGGACGGACGTGCAAATGTGCCCATGACTTCAATGCAAAAGACACAAACTGCAGCCCTGATCAGAGCTGCTCAACTGGTGGTAGAAAATGTCTGGACCAAACCTGCCTGCCAGCTGAGAAATTCTGCAACGGCCATGCTGACTGTGCCGATCACTCAGATGAAAACTGTATGTAACGTTTAAAATGGATAAGCTGTATGGCTGGCTTCAAATTTCACTAAACCTCTGCTTGAAACTGGTTTTTCCTTTAAGGTGCTGGTGCCAAGCAACAGTCAGAAACAAAGGTCTCTACTTCAAATCAGAGTACACTTCCTCCTCACACTCCATCCCCGAAGATGAACCTGGGCAAAGCTGTAGAGGAAAACGCTGAAGTCCTGGAGGCAAAGTGCAGCCAGAATCGTTGCAGTGGGAAAGGGAGCTGTGTGAAAATTGATGGGGTCACTACATGCAAATGTGTTGAGAACTACAGTGGAGCATCTTGTCAGAACATTGCAGCAAAAGGCATCCAGGGCCCCATTATCTATGGTGCTGCAGGTCTCTGTGGCATAGTTGTCATTGCTGTGATGGCAGTGGTCCTCAAAAATGCTACTTCAAGGTTTTTACACTTATTCTGAATTTAAATGTGAAGTGTATGTATTCTTGGTGCCACAAACTTAATTGTATCCTTAATACAGGGGAGGGAGACCAGATGCAACAGTGGAAACCAGCATGTCTGAACTGCAGAAAAAAGTGGAAACCACAAGTGGCACACAGAATACCCAGGCAACTTCAAAGAAGCAAGAGGTGACATGATGAACATGGAACCTCTTTACTCCTGTCTTTGAAGTTCTAACTTCCTGTCATTTCTTGCAGGAACCAGTATCTTCTGTGGATTAATTCATAACTTTTTTTAATAAAGAGTTTGCATTTTCAGTTGGCTTGATGCGTCTTCAATATTTAAAACGCTTTGTGCAAAAAAACTGACACTTAATTGTTTAGTGATGTCTGCTCGGATAAAATATTAATTTCAAGTTGTGAAAAGGTAAATTGTCATACTCAAGTGTTGGAGTTCTAAAGTCCTTAAACATGCATGTAGAGCGCCCCCAGAAGTGAATTCTGTGACCTATAAGGAAGCTCTGAAATGGGAACAAGGGTTAGAATCTCTGCAAACATGGCACTAACCTGCCTGAGATTTTACTTCAGTTTCAAGTGAACCAAAGCTTTACTTGTACTGTCCACTTCAAGAACACGAACAATGCAATGAGACAAATGGGGTGCAGACTATTTGACATTTTACAAGTGGAGAGAGACTGCTCATGTCAAACCTTGATGCTGAGGGGCAGATGCTCACACTGAAAGCTGTCGGCTAACAGGAAGCAAAGCAAGATATGATAACTGAGGGATAATTTGGTCTGGTAACAATTCGGCATAAGCATACTTCATTCCTGCTTGACGGGGTGGGGGATTTTTTTTTTTTTTTTGGCCCCTTAATTAAATGCCACACCCTGCTTAAATAACAGTCTATCCCTTTGGCACTGTTTCAGTCTTTTGTTGGCTACTTCCAGTAGGGAAAAGGTCCATGTCATAAAGCTTGGAATATATCCAACTAGCTTTTAAAGCCAGCACTCTACCAGATCACCTGTGGGATGTGATGGAACATGAGCTGCATCTCATTGATGAGCAGGAACTGCATGTCAATATGGACTAAAGTCTGCCCTAAATTTGTCAAAGGGGGCTCAAGATGTACTTGATAGTGGCTATTGGGTACACCTTGTTTTACATGCAAGGTGTATTTGGAGTGTAGAGGGAGACATTCAGTGTTGAACTAAAATTTGCAGGGTCATGTCTCGGCATCTGAAAACTAAGATGCTCCTTAGCTGACGGCTTTTAAAATTTGAACACATTAGATGACTCTGCTACCTCAGGAAAGCTTAAGTTATGAGGGAAAACACAGTGATGGTAACACATTCTGATCGTTAGTGAGATGAAACTGCTTCTAGGAAAGCTTTGTGTGTTCCACAGTGAGGCTGTTTGAACTCCATGCATATATTTTTGTTGCAAACATCTCCATGGCACCCCAGTGTATTCAGCCCAGAATCTAGATGTTATTTAAAGTCTGGACCAAATTCTTCCTATTGTTTACACAAAAACCACAAATCATGTTTACTTTGGCTGTGAGGCAACTTCTGGTCCGCTCATTCTCTCATTTTCCAGTAAGAATTTTAAACTCTTTAATTTCAACTCGTGTGTGGGTGTTAAATGATTCAGCTTCTATAGTTGGAGAGTTTATCTACAATATAATAAGGACCCCCCCCCCCCCCATCCCTCAGATGATGGATTGCTGCTGTGTAGCCCCCACATATGTAAACAGCCATATAAAAACAGACCCATCTCAAATGTTTAGTTCATTCTGGACATAGAAGAGGCAAGCATCGTCTTGGAGGTACTGCTGAGGTAAGCCTGAAAAGAGGATTACCTTTCATATGACAGTACAACATGTATTAGGAGAGACATACATTCCTTATTGGAATTAATGTCTTTACTTTTAGGGACTTGAATGATTTGCTTGAATAGTTCTTTTTCCAGGGTATGACGGCAAAACAAATATGGTTTAACAATTCCAAACAGCTTTTGTGTACAGGCTGAAACCAAAATGAAAGGAAATGAGTCAGAATATTCAAGAACATCCCAAAAACCCGTCAACATTTCAAACCTGTTATAAACTGGAAGCTTATGGAACAATGGTGTCACTGTCGTTATGTTGATAACCTGTTCATCCTGAAATATGACCAGTTCAGATATGTCAAGAGCCCAGAAATAAAATGGCACAAATGTAGTTGATGAGCGAGTGTAAACTGATGACCTGTATTGTCATACGAAGCATCCACCTACTTACATTCTACCTGTTTCTTCAAATATAGCAGAGGGGACAATGGAAGTTGCAGGGGCTGCATTTTGGGCAGCACTTATGGTGACGTTTGTGACATCTAAACCGGTGAGTAGCTCTACTTCTCTGACTACCTTTTACTACTCGAAGATGCAGTATGTAACTTTTATATTTAAAAACAAAAAAGTTTTTTTCCCCCATATTTATTTCAACTGTCACCATGTTGTGACAGTGTAATACGAGACACATAATCTGTGAAAAAACCCCCCAAATAAATCAAGCTCCTCCATCTACTATAGCAGTCTGCAAAAATGCACTGCAACTGGTCAAAAACAACCAATCAGAGCCATGAGGAGGTTCTTAGTGCTGTCAATCAATCTTGTGTATGAAGTTCAGTGTGCTAGTGGTTGAGAAACAACTTGCAGTTACAGTAAAACAGTTCCATCGTCATTGGTGGCTATGCTAACTAGCCCAGCATTCATGAACACAGAGGCTAGTAGCACAAGAGAGAAGGGTTGGGGGTGATTGACATCACGAAGACCCGCCTTCTGCCTCTTATTGGTTGTTTCTAGTCTGCATCGGGAGCACTGTTAGGAGATAGAGGAACTCCATTTTTTTACATGACACTATATATTGTGTTTTGTTTTGTTTTTTAAATAAAATTTACATATTGCAGCTTTAATAAATAGGCCAATTACCTTTTTTCTATTTAAACAGGTTTGCCTACATGTGGAAGACGATTCCTCAAAATCATCAGAGTCCAGCGAGTCGATGTCATCATCGGAGGAGACCGAAGTCCAGTTCGGACCCTCACAACCGGCGCTAACAGACACGGGCCTGCAGACGGAGCTCCTGGACTCCAATCCTTCTTCATCCACAACCGACTCGGCAGCACCGCCGGTGCCTGAGGATCCACAGACCTCCACAGACATAGACCCTCTACAACCCCTCCCACAGGGTCCCTGTCAGACTGCTCTCCAGGTGGACAGCTCTCTCGGCGCAGCACCCGACTCTCCGGATGCTGGCATGGCAATAATCACGACGAAACCAAAAGGCACCGGCGCATACGAGGGCCTCCAGCGGGAAGCCACCCCACCCGCTCCTGTACAGGTCCTCACACCCACTCCTCTGTCGGTTTCCACAGACACGCCCTCCACCATCCCCGAAGACACCCCTGCTACCAGTTTGGATTGTTTCACCGTGCAGCTTCTAACAGCCGAGCCGCCGCCACCTCGAGGAGACAGCATATGAGGAATTGGGCTATATGGACTTGAAGTTTTATCACAATATTTTATCGGTACTACTTTGATAACAATAAAGGTGACATTAAGAATTATTTATTATTTCATTTTAAGGAATGACATAGTCCCACCAACACAAATACGGCTCCCGAAAAACACTCATTTGTAGCGCCACATGAATCAATGTATTTTGTATTTCTAAACTTCACATTTTAACTGGTTTTTAATCACCCCCCACCCCCCAAAAATGTATTGGTTCTTTTATTGAACAATCAGTGGAGAAAATAGTAAAACTAACAATCCCGATGATACTGACTGACTGGGGCGGGGCTTTCAAACATTAATTGCAATTTATCGTTCGTGACACTGATAAATCAAGAAACTTACCACGATACGATAAATGCCTCCCCCTATGAGGTATCACATCCTTGTTTATTAACGTTGTCTGATTTTACGATTTAATCAGTGGGAATTTATTTACAATGATTCTAATGTTAATGAATGCTACATAAACGCAATGAAACATAGGAATTACAGTTTCTGACTGAACTGCTTTACTAGTCAAATCAATAAAAGGACACCTCAAATGTTCTATAGAGTAAAAAACAGACGTACTTACATGTTTCAATTAATTCAATAGTACAACACAGTAGAGCTTAATGGTCAGCTTTCTTTACACTTAACTGCAATTTGTTAAAAATGTTAAGCATATCCTCATGTATGGGACATTTTTCACCACCGACTACCTTGATTAAATATTAAGCAATAAATACTCAACATCTGGATTCATGACAGCTGGAACTTTGTCACACAGCATTCCACAGTCCAATAAGACTGGGAACAAGAGAACAGGTCTAATTATGACCCATTACCACCAGGTCTGTCACATGCAAATATAACTGTTGGAAGTTTTAGTTTAAGAGTGAATAACCTTGAAGCCAAACACAGGTTTAAATGATTTAAGCAGGGTTGTGTTGAATGTTTATGAGAAGTCTGAGTCTGTCAACAGCGAGATCGATTTCTGAAAACGAGTTGTCATTAGAAACCCATAGAATTCTCCAATCTTTCTGAAAACATGAAGAAAAACTGAATTCTTTTTTTTACACTTTGTGTCAATATTTTCTTACTTAAACAATTAAATGTAGACCCGATAGCTACTAAAACATGCTACTGCTGAACGGTTGATGGTCATGGAGTCACCATCCTTCTTTCCTAATTACTCCTTCAGACTGTAATATTTTTTTTTTTGGGGGGGGGGGGCCCTCAACAAGGGGAAATAAGGTTCCTAGGAATTTTTTTTTCAATTTTTTTGCAACTTAA
>NW_015114419.1:0-499 GCF_001443285.1 Poecilia latipinna | reverse complement strand
GGGTTTCTGAGTCTCCCCCCTTTCTTTTTCAATTTCCTCTCAGAGCTATATTTTTTTTTTTTTGGGGGGGGGGGGGCCTTCAACAAGTGGAAATGAGATTCCTAGGAATATTTGTTCAATATTTTTAGCAACTCAAGTTCACAGCATGAGGCATTTGGTTAGGGTTGCTTAGAGAACTCAAGTTTTAACATTGTTCTGGTTTCAATTGCATCAATTTTTCAGTTTATGCTTGGGGTTTAAAAACCTTTTAATACCAGATATTGTTTTGTAGTAACAAATGTTTTCTCCACCTGTCTGGAGCATAGAGCCCCTCCCTTACATGTTGCTGCACACTGCTGATCAGCCAGCTGCAGAACAGATCCTACATCTTTTTGCTTTTCTTTCCTGTGAATAAAAGCTGCTAGGTAATGTTGCAGATTTTGGTGTCAATAAACAAAAAGTGTAACAATTTTATTCAAGGTCATCGTACTATGAAAGTCACAAATCGACAGATTCCCAC
>NW_015114418.1:154823-163721 GCF_001443285.1 Poecilia latipinna | reverse complement strand
AAAATCACAGCCTAACAGGACAAGGCCTCCAGCCTTGCAGCACCAGGCTCCGTCCGCCTGTTTCGCGAAAATTTTGCGCCAGGACTTTCGCCGTCCTACGCGGATTCTGTGCACTAACTGGTTACCTGCCAGTCTAGAATTTACAGGGTCAAACAGTGAGAAAGAAAAAGAAAGTAATAAAAAGATAATAAAATCACAGCCTAACAGGACAAGGCCTCCAGCCTTGCAGCACCAGGCTCCGTCCGCCTGTTTCGCAAAAATTTTGCGCTAGGACTTTCGCTGTCCTACGCGGATTTTGTGCATTAATTGGTTACCTGTTAGTCTAGAATTTACAGGGTTAAACAGTGAGAAAGAAAAAGAAAGTAATAAAAAGATAATAAAATCACAGCCTAACAGGACAAGGCCTCCAGCCTTGCAGCACCAGGCTCCGTCCGCCTGTTTCGCGAAAATTTTGCGCTAGGACTTTCGCTGTCCTACGCGGATTTTGTGCATTAATTGGTTACCTGTTAGTCTAGAATTTACAGGGTTAAACAGTGAGAAAGAAAAAGAAAGTAATAAAAAGATAATAAAATCACAGCCTAACAGGACAAGGCCTCCAGCCTTGCAGCACCAGGCTCCGTCCGCCTGTTTCGCAAAAATTTTGTGCTAGGACTTTCGCTGTCCTACGCGGATTTTGTGCATTAATTGGTTACCTGTTAGTCTAGAATTTACAGGGTTTTATATACGCGCAATGACTCCCAGTCACTCGCAAATACATAGAAGGCATCAATTGCCATAAGCAACTGTAAACAGGTGGGTTTTAAGTTGAGATTTAGTCTATTATTAGTAAATTAAGTCTAATGTTAGGTCTGTGTAAGCCAAATGTGAGATATTATCTAATAGATAGATAGATACTGCATGCTGCCACCCCTGGAAAAATCCCTGTCCCCCTCTTGCCACCCCATAAATATTTTTCTAGATCCGCCCCTGATCAAGGGGTAGACAGGACAACACGGAGACTCAAATTAACTGAAAACGGCACAGAAACCTAAATTAACACAGAAAAACCAAAACCTTACACTTTTGGGCTGGAAAAAAAGTCTACAGTATTCTCAGCCATAAGGACAGAATTTTGGTCTCTGAAAAAAAAAAACACTTGGTTGATTTTATTTAATTGTATTTTAATCAGACAAAGTGGATCAAAGTCTGCAAAACCACTAGATAGAAAAAATCATATTTACTATGAAATTAAAGAGAAGGCAAAGGATGTGGCATATATATATATATATATATATATATATATATATATATAAAAATTTCCTTCTCACCCTCCGCGGGTGGTCTCTCTCTCTCTCTCATCCTCTGAGCTCAGGTCCTCTACCAGAGGCCTGGGAGCTTCAGGTTCTCCTCCAGTATCTTGGCTGTGCCTAGAACTGCACATTTCTGGACTGAGATGTCTGATGTTGTTCCTGGGATCTGTTTGAGCCACTGCTCCAGTTTGGGGGTGACTGCCCCGAGGGCCCCGATGACCACAGGCACCACTGTGGTCTTCACCTTCCAGGCCTTCTCCAGTTCCTCTCTGAGGCCCTGGTATTTCTCCAGTTTAGCCTTTTGCCCCAAACACTGTACACTCCTGGTTTAAATGCTAATTTCCCAGAAAATTATTTTAAAAATTTTATTTACTGAAAAGCAGCTAATAAAATATGCTAGCCGAAAACAATCTAACAATTTTTTACTTGGTGAAATGCAGGTAAAGGACTCTTTCTTCTTGGTTGAGGTCCCAGAGGATAAGTAAGTACCGTAACTTTTCTGAGTTGCTGAACAGGTAGTTATTATCAACAGTACTGTAATTAGTTTTGTTATTTTGTCCCTATTTTCTTTCTCACCGGAATGTCTGCTGATGTTAAAAGTGATAATTATGGTGTTTCCAGCCACCTCCAGAACTCATGCTCCGTCATTAAAGCTCTCACTCCACCAGCTCCTGTCTCTGGATTTCTGCTGCTCCTGAAATTTGTTCACCTCAATCACTCTGTTGTTCATTCTGCTGCTTCTGGATGCCCTTTTTTTCCACTTGTACAATTACTCCCACCCACTTCAGAGAATTTTTCCCTTCTCTGGTGCACCCAATGTTACTCCTAGCCTCTTTGTATCTGCTCGATCTAGTTATTTCCCCTCTGCCAAGTTGTGGGCAGTCACCAAGATTGTTATTAGTGCCAGGTTCAAGCCTGCGATGTAATCAAACCCCAGGAATTAGCGACCGGGCCACACTGACAGGAAGGCGCAGTGCCGACCAAACACTGTAGTTATTACTGAGGTTTCTGCTGCAGAGGGTCAGCTCCTTGGATTCCTGTGGTTTGAAGGCATTGGTAAAGATAAGCAATGGACAATAGTGACAGATTAGAAGGCTACCAGTGGGAGATGCATAAAGAGCTCCATGTCGCCCTGCGAGGGCACTTTAGGTGCTTAAGCTTTGGGAGAGCGGCCATGTTGAATGGACATTGTGTTTTATTCTGAGATAAAGGCAGAAATACAAAGCTAATGTGTTTAGAGCAGAGAACAGAAACCAGTTCTTCAGCTTTCTGCTTGATGAAGAGGCTGTTGTAGCTTCAGCCATGAAGCATATCCAGCATACTTTAAGCCAGTTACCCATCTGCACTAAAGAACTTTTATATTTAAGTCTCACAGCAGATTACTGGAAAGGGTCAGCATTATGTCTAACTGCCTGGACACACTGCTACTGATCTTTTCTGGATTAACAAGAACAGGTCTGACCTCATCACAATAACAGAAAGTCAGGCCCCTCTGCATAAACGTAACAAGTTTGTTCAGCAGTAAGGTAGGAGTGGACCTCAATCCTGGAACCAGCTCCTTGTTTTTCTGCAGGCCAGTTTGTAGCAGGAGTAGCTTAAGGTTTTCTTGGACTTTTTCAGTAGTTATGCTGCTATAGGCTTAACTCACAGAGGATATGCTCCCCACTTCTCCCTACAACTCTTCATTTGTGCATTATTTACAATTATTGAAGCCCCTGCCATGGATTTCTCTCCATTTTTCCTTCTGTATAAATTACACCTGGTATAGTGATTTAGTGTTAGGCTGTGTACTTCCTTAAAAGTGATTAAAAGTTTGTTGAATTGGTTAGGATAGATCTATGAGAAGAATAAAATATGTTCATTACATTTTTTACACAAAATCATTCTTAGTTAATGAGATTTTACTTTACTCAGTTCTGCCTTTTTCAGCTCCTTTCAGAATTAGCTGTTTTTGCACTTTAAATCCAAAGAAGCTGCCGCTGACCACACCTTCTCACCCCAAATCAACATTTAAACTTACACATGAAAAATAGCTGAAACCAGACACTTAATTTTACAACCACACATCTTTGACAAGCAGAAGTGAAGCCTCCTGCACAGTGAACAAGAATGCAGCAAGAGGTTTTTGAACGGTAGGTTAACAACAAAATATTTGTCTTTTCCAGCAGCCAGTGTAAAGCACATACAGTGGAACCTGCTGATCAAACATGCCTGAGCGCTGCTAGGATTGCTAGGTAACAGGCAGTGCCTGCTGATTTGTGGTGTCACATTGGGAAGGTTTTGAAACAGATCATCTTCCAGACAACAAAAAATATGAACTTATTACTAAAAACAGCTTAATGTTTTTTAAGCACTATACTGTTTTCAGAAGCAGTAGAGACCCAAATGGAAGTGGAAAATGCTGCAAAATGTGAAATTTGCATAATAGTGTAGTAATAGTAATAATAATCCCTTTTAAAGTGACTAGCACTCTTAACTTTGTGTACTCGTTTTGTAATTATTTCCTAAAGAAATCACTCCTGACCCACTGATCTGTATTTAGAAGTAACTAAATACAGATCAGCGCAGCACTGAAAAATAATAATAAAAATAACTTCTTACAAGTTAGAATGAACTTTGAACTGAATTTGATGAGTTAAATTACATTTAGGATTGAAATGGTGTGAGCTGATTGAACTGATTTGATTTGAACAGTTCTGGAAATATGTGGTTATAAATTTGCCTTCCAAATTGCCTCTGAGTTGCCTTATTATTGACACAATATGAATGAACTATATTTACCAGGCTGGAATTGAAAAATATTTTTTTTCTGAGTAAACTTTTGATTTAAATGTTGAACTAGCTTTTACACCCATGCTAATCACACAATGTCTAATTTAATTTATAATCTCCTAAAATCCAAACCATGAAATCTCACTAATACCAGAAGATGTCCAAAAATTTGATATTTTGCAATAAAAGGGCAGAAAAAAATGTCAGATCCTGTTCTAGTGGTGTGAAAATACATTTTGCAGACTGTTATTTGCTAAGAAGCCTGCTTTCACTCTGTATGTGAAAGCTCACACATGATGAGCTTCCACAGACATGATGTTTTGTGGTCGCAGGTTAAACTGTACTTACAGCAGGGCCCCTTTCGCTGCACCTTGATCCGGCGCTGTGTATTGCACTGAGCCTTTTCCAGCTCACACTCGTTGGAGTAAGTGGAGGTGTCGGAGCCGCAAACAGGAGCCACCAAGGATGGACATTCGAGTTTCTTGCAAACACACTCACCCTTGGATGGGTCGGTGGAGTTCCTCTCACACACCGCCCCAAAGCCACACAGCATTCCTCTGCAGCCTGGATCGCACAGGGACAGGAAAAGGAGAACGATTAGATGGTTACTGTCCAATTAATTGCCTTATCAGAAACAATGGCACCCAAAAAGAAATACTTTTTCTTATCTTATCTTCAAATTCTACTAGATAGCATATTGCAACCAGATTCACTGCAGTCTTTGATGAGAACAAAAGCACACACAAAAAAAGTTTTAAAACCTTGTATTTATATCCCTCGAACTTTTTCACATTTTGTCCTAGTAAAACCTCTAGACTCTGTGGTTTTTATTGGGATTGCACGTGCCAAACCAAGACAAAGTAGTTGTGGAATGGAAGCTAGAAGATCAATGGTTTTCAAACTATGTGTTGTACTGCTCAATCAAACGAGGCATTAGAGGCTGCATAAAGAACCGTGTGACGGTTCGTTTTTCCAGCAGTACAACAACCTGAACACACAACCAGAACTATGGCTCAACGGATATTTATGTGATAGAATGGCCCAAATACCACAACATGACATTTACTGTTGCACTACATGAATGAAATGAATGGAAAACTCCAGGCAGAACTTGAAAACAGTTTTAGAGGTGTGCCGATCGATTAGCCACTGATCATAATCGGCTGATTTCCATGAAAAGTGTATGGTAGGTCATCGCGGATCACTGTCTCTTGTTGCCGATCACCTGCATCTCACATCGCAGCCTGCGTGTGCAGCTTATCTCTTTTCCTTCACACTGCGCAAGCGCACAGCAACAAACTAAGCAATGTGGTGAGGAACTATAACGCTCAGAGTGAATGGAGAAGTTTGCAGGTTGCGCAGGAGAAATACTTTGGGGGTGAAGAATGTCAAAATGCAACAACATAAATCCAATATGACATTTAAAAAACCAACACGTGACGGAGTTTGGCTACATCGAGGCTCAATGCAGGAAAAATGGACATCCGGAGCGGCCAGATAGGAGCGCACAACTACCAACTCAACAGTTGTCATTTTGACTGAATAGCTGCTGTATTTAGACATAAAACATGCACGTATTTTGCATGTTATATGTCTAAATTTGGTGAATTTATTAACAGATCAGTTTTTAAAATTTTTGCCAGATCACATAGTCACTTTTATACATAAAGTGAAAAATTAACAGTGATTTTTTTAATCATAATTTTTAAAAAATATTTTAAAAATACTGCCCTCCTGCTAATTAGGAGGATTAGATGCTAACATACAAAATAACCCCTGGAACCACGAACATTTTCATTAGTTTAAGGCTAATTTGCCAAAACACACACATGCTCAATAGATTACAACATTCAACATCAACTCACCACTTGGTCAACATTCAAAAACCTAAGTAAGAAGCAGTTTTAAGGTTAATTTAGCTTGCTTGCTTCAGCTGATGACACATAAAACAACTTCCAGTCCACGTCAACTCACTTTAAACTTTTGTGACTTAAAATGTAGGGCTCCCTAGTGGAATGAGAGGAGTGAATCCAACGTTGATAGAAGCATAACCCAGGACAAAATTTACATTTTCAGCCAAATGACAGTGATGTGCTGGTTTTTCCTGAGTCTGTCCAGTAAAATGTAACCAAAGAGCTTTCAAGTTTGTGGCAACAATGTCACAACATGTGATAATGCACAAAGCACTATAATGAGTATCTGTAGTGTTCCTCTTCAACTTGCAGCTATGACATTTAAAAACCAGCCAGGATGGCGGCAGAGGGACAAATCCAGGTTAGCCAAACACTCCAACGGCCTCACAAGTCAGGCGCTAACAATTCTTCAGACTTTGATCCCAAAGCTCCCACAGAGACCTCGGCTTTGATCGAGTATGAAACTGTATGAAACTGTAAACATTGTCAGAGGCAAACAAGAAGTATACTCCTGTGTATGTGCTTATGTTGTGTGCACAAAATATCAATTTAGAGAGTAATTGACCCGTACTGTGGCAGCTACAGCTGCTGTGACTCTGCACCCACTCACAGGGCGGTTTGGGCAGCCAGCTGGCGTGACATCTTCGCCTGGCCTGCTGGGGACGTTGAAAGACATGGCAAGCTCTCACAAGTAAGCTGACCTGGTTGGAAAGCCACGGGCCGGAGCACATAGGAATAAGTCTGAGAATAACAACAACATGGCGTTGGGATAGAGGCAAGAAGCCAGAGTCGCTTCTCCGGTGGCACGTTTCACGTTTAGCCACATGTTGGACCATGCACGCGTGACACGGCTTCTTATCGTTGGCTCGCAGGTTAGGACTAAAAGGAAGCCGGCACGTCTGCTCAGGCTCACCTCTTGGACAGACATGAAGACGGTCTAATAGACACTCTCACACAGACGTCTGCACACAGCTTAGACAACCGGGCCAGCATCTGCCCAAGGCATCTCATTCTCTCTCCACACATCGAAGCACACTCTGTGAAACCGTGTGCGTGTGTGTGTGTGTGTAGAGTGACAAGCGAGGAGGCTGTTTTTGACTTGCCTACTGTTCTCTGTTGGGGAGCTGCTGACAGCTACCTGAGCTCATTCTCTCTTGTACCATGGGAAAAAGAAGTGTGTGTCTGTGTGTGTGTCTGTGAAGCTACCCATGAATGCATTTGTATTCCTGACGGTGTGTGTGCGTGTCTGAATGTGTGTAAGTTTGCTCAAACATGCACACACACATACACATGTATGCGTGTGTATGTGGCCACATGGCCAGGTGTGAGAAAGAAAGGCCTTGTCATGACTGGCCTGCCATCACTTCACACCACACACTCTTGTAGTGTGGATGTGTGTGTATCTGCATGTGTGCGTGTGCCTACGAGTGTCAGCATGCGGCTCGGAGACGATGCAGTACGAGGAGAGTGACAAAAGGTGAAATTTAATTGAACTGTGTCAGATGTGTGCAAGAAAAACAGAGAGTGTCTGATAGGATGACAAGAAAAAATATCCTTCTGAGGTTGGAAGGTTGTGGTAAAAAAAATCTGTCTCAGGATCTAAATACAGAGTTTAAAAAAATAAATAAATAACCACGGATGTATTCCTACAGAAAAAAACTATTTCCTCGCGGACATTTCTCATGAAAAAAAGCAAAGAAAACTGAATCCAGCATGGTTAGAGGAAACCAGATTCTTTCTGAAATGTTTTCCACTAGCCTGGAGCTTAGCTGACTGACAAAAGACTGACATCAGAGTGGAGGCTTCTGTCAAAGCAAAGGTATCGAGTGTGGACCGAGTGCACTAACTGCATACCCTCACAGTGGAAACTTTTTCCTGGGAAACTCCTCCTGGCACACCAGAACAGATACATACATTTGACACTTCCAATTTCTTTTGAACAGGAAGAAAACAACAACAGCCTTGGCAGATAATACGACCAGCATTGTCCCAGATGGTAGCTGAAAGGAAAACTAAAGCTATGAAAAGTTTCTTTTTTTTTCTACCAACAATGAATTTCAGCAGTGCTGTCCATGACCCAGTTTGACTGACAGGTGATCACCAGAGATGCAAAAACACTAATGGGAACGGACAAGGATTCATTTCATATGTCATGAAGACGGATGGGCTATTACCTTACAGGAAAAACAAATGGTATCAAATGTAGCTGTCATCACTTCTTCAATACACAACACTTCTGATTCTTACCCTTCCTCAACAGTTATGCTTACACTCATCAGTTTACACATCAGGTTGACCAATTATCTTTCAACAGACAATTTCATAAACAACAGATATTCTCAGAATGTAGAAAAATACATCTGGATGTCAAGCAGAACTAACAAAATGGTGACATACCTATGCCTCACCAGAAGGTGTCGATATCAACAATAAATAAAGGAGTTAGTTAGCTAAATTTATACCCACCTGCAGCCTTGTAGTATCTATTTTTGCTAAAAGATGAAACAAAAACAGCAGACACAACTTGTGTTAACGAGGTTTAATCTGTGAAAAACGCAAATAACTAATGCTAGCTTGTAGCAGGTTAGCGCTAATTAGCTAGAGCTGTTGATTCGGGCAACAATTTATCTATTATTAGCAGCTTATTAGCATTGTTACTTTGTGCGTCCTGGGGGGTGGAGGGGTGAAGAGTATAACAGGGAATCTCTAAGAGTCTCTCCGACCCCCCCCCCCCCCCCCCAACCTCTTGGTCACAAACATCATTTCTGTCAGAAGACCAGAGTCTAACTCTCCCTACTGTAATCCACAGGGGGGCCCAGAAAGTGTTTGGAAACCACTGGGGGGATGAGGGGGGGGGGGGGGGGGAAAAATGTGGGGGAATCAACCCCCGCGGGGGAGGAGGGGGGGCGAAAAAGGAGGGGGGG
>NW_015114418.1:149117-151590 GCF_001443285.1 Poecilia latipinna | reverse complement strand
GGAGAAAGGGGGGGGTGGGGGGCGGGGGGGGGGGGGGGGGGGGGGGGGGGGGGAGAAAAAGTTTGGGAATCACTGCCTTAGTCTGAGCAGAGCAGGAGATAGACAAGTGAGGTGAAGCTAAATTTGCTTGAGCTGTGTCGTTAGTGCCATAAAGCTTCCCAACAACAGCTTCTGCATCTAAATTATTCTTTTTTTATGACAACTATTAGGCTTAGTTTTAAAGATTACCCATGAGTGTGTGTTCTCTGACGGAGTGTATTCATTACTGCTGTTTCTGGAACAGCCCTCTACTTATCAGCCAAGTCAAATCCCTCCTGAATTATAAACGAAGCCCCTTATTCTATATTGAGCAGCACTGTGAGGAGAGCGTTGCATATAGAGAGAATAGCGATGAGCTACAGGTAAGAAGCTGAGGGATTTGAGGCAAAGCTAATTAAAGTATCACAGATTCATGCAATTTAACTTGAAGTCAAGTTATCTGGAGGCGTATATTTCAATCCAAACCATATGGAGGCACAAATTGAAGCTTTGTATTAATTGTTGCTAATAGGAATTAATGGCTTGAAAAATGTGCTAAAATGTTTATTTTACTGTTTAGACAGCCTTGAAATGCAGTCTGTTACACCATTTTAACAGCATATTCCCATCAAACAACTTTATCCATGAAAAGCTAAACCAATGTTAGCCAAAAGGTGTACATAAATCCCACATCCTGACTTAATGCTGCCCTATAAAAACTCCTGGATAGACATAGCTTCATAATATCTATCATAATCACAAATAGTTGATCCTTAGGAACTGTTCAGTATTTTTTCTGAGGTTAAAGGCTGAACACTTACTCATCTTTATCTCTAACCAGCTTCTAATTGTGAAATCGGCTTTGAATGTTTATCATCTCATATTAATATATACATATTACCCACAACTTCTAACATGGACAATTGATTGAGGCTCGATAAAATTAACTATATTTGGCAGATATTGTTTTAAGCAATGATATCACAAAGCCTTAATTTTCTGCTAAATAATGATTTTGATTCTATTTCAAAGCTGAAAGGCAAACATGAATTTAGATGACAGAAGAAGCAAAACAGCTTCCTCAAGACTCATAACAATATTCTTCCTTTATGTTTCCAATTCTTAGTAAAGTGTTGAGAACTGGAGCCAAAGCAACAGAGCTCATAGGTGCGTTTGTTCATCTATAAATCTATTTTTATGTGCTACTTTGTTTTCAAGTAAGCAGGTTCAGCTGTCTCATGAGTTAAGCTGAAAGTCTCAGTAATGCAAGCAGGCAGTTTTGTATTGTGGCTCTGTGTGATATGGATTAAAACCAGCAGGCTGGCCAAAGACCGCCAGGCCTTTTCACCACAAACAGTCTCCACAACTCACTGATTCCCACAGACTTCTCAGTTGTTGCTGCTTGTTAATTCTGTTCTGTGATATTTAACTCTACAAAACCAATGGGGAGCAGAATCACAACAAAACTTTCCAAATTAAGGAGCTGGATTTTATTTTTTTTATTTGTAACAAGCAAAGCAATAATCAATTTTAACTTCCAGTATGTTGTAAGATTATGGACAATAATTTTCACTTCCACATATAAAAGTGATGAAGAAACAAATTACCATTTGTTCTGTAATTTGCTTTGACCAGTCAAATCCTAAGCTAAAAAAAAAAACAGAATAATTTTTTTTCAGCCTATAAATGTGATTTCAGCTGCACTTTATTTTTCAGGTTAAAACAACAGGTTAGGCAAAACAAAGAGCAAAATTAACTGTTAACTGTTGTTTTTAAACGTATTATGACAAAACATAAAAGTGAAATTAATTTTTTCATGTTTGATAGTTTCATTAAAAGAAAGTTTACAGAAATGCAGCAGATCTTATAATGATCAGAATGAGCCTCTACATATTTATTTATTTCACTGTGTATGCTGGTCTGGATGCTCAGGGCATTTTGCTGCTTTTCCTACCCATCCAACACGCTGCCATTATGCTGCATATCTAAACTTCTGCTTCTATGATGTATTTTTGTCCATTTTAAATGTAAAAAAAGCTGGCAATGCAATGACTTGGAAAATAATGTAATGTAGCTTTTGGGGCAATAAAACAATAATGTAATAAGTTATGTTACAATGGAGAAAAACTTTAATGATTTGCATTTTGAGGCAGTGGACCCAGGTTGATGTGAAGAACTGATGGTTTAATGATGATGACAAAGAAGGAGTACAGAAGTCCAGGCAGCACAGGTGAGCAGAAGGCTAGGAGATCAGACACTGGTAGCAACTGGATCGAACACGAATGGAGCAAAGTGACAAAAGACGACTTATGATTCACACAACACAACAAGGATCCGACAAGGACCAGGGAACACAGGTGGGATAAAATACACAGGGAGATCCATCCATCCATCCATTTTCTGCCGCTTATCCGGGATCGGGTCGCAGGGGCAGCAGCGTCAGAAGGGAGGCCCA
>NW_015114418.1:143529-145260 GCF_001443285.1 Poecilia latipinna | reverse complement strand
TATCTATAGATATAGATATCTATAGATATCTATAGATATCTATAGATATAGATATCCATCCATCCATCCATCCATCCATCCATTTTCTGCCGCTTATCCGGGATCGGGTCGCAGGGGCAGCAGCGTCAGAAGGGAGGCCCAGACTTCCCTCTCCCCAGCCACTTCTTCCAGCTCCTCCAGGGGAACCCCAAGGCGTTGCCAGGCCAGCCGGGAGACATAGTCCCTCCAGCGTGTCCTGGGTCTTCCTCGGGGCCTCCTCCCGGTGGGACGTGCCCAGAACACCCCGCCAGGGAGGCGTCCAGGAGTCATCCTGACCAGATGCCCGAGCCACCTCAACTGGCTCCTCTCGATGTGGAGGAGCAGCAGCTCTACTCTGAGTCCCTCCTGGATGACCGAGCTTCTCACCCTATCTCTAAGGGAGAGACCACCCACCCTGCGGAGGAAACCCATTTCGGCCGCTTGTATCTGTGATCTCGTTCTTTCGGTCATGACCCAAAGCTCATGACCATAGATGAGGGTGGGAACATAGATTGACCGGTAAATCGAGAGCTTCGTTTTTGGCTCAGCTCTCTCTTCACCACGACGGACCGGTACAGCGCCCGTTTCACGGCAGACGCTGCGCCAATCCGCCTGTTGATCTGCCGCTCCCTTCTTCCCTCATTCGTGAACAAGATCCCCAGATACTTAAACTCCTCCATTTGAAGCAGGACGACCCCCCTGACCCGGAGAAGGCACTCTACCCTTTTCCGGCTCAAGACCATGGCCTCGGATTTGGAGGCACTGAGCCTCATCCCGGACGCTTCACACTCGGCCGCGAACCGCTCCAGTGAGAGCTGCAGATCACGTTCTGATGAAGCCAACAGGACCACATCGTCCGCAAAAAGCAGAGATGTGATCCTAAGGCCACCAAAACGGATACCCTCAACATCTCAGCTGTGCCTAGAAATTCTGTTCATGAAAGTAATGAACAGAATCGTTGACAAAGGGCAGCCGACTTACTGCCGCCAATGCAGACCAGACTCTGACACCGGTCATACAGGGACCTGACAGCCCGTATCAAAGGGTACCCCATACTCCCAGAGAACCCCCCACAAAGCCCCCCGAGGGACACGGTCGAACGCCTTCTCCAAGTCCACAAAACACATGTAGACCGGTTGGGCGAACTCCCATGCACCCTCCAGGATCCTGCTGAGGGTGTAGAGCTGGTCCAGCGTTCCACGGCCAGGACATAAACCACACTGCTCTTCCTGAATCCGAGGTTCGACTATCCGATGGACCCTCCTCTCCAGGACCCCTGAATGCAGCTTGCCAGGGAGGCTTAAGAATGTGACACCTCTGTAATTGGAGGACATTCTCCGGTCCCCCTTTTTGAACAGGGGGACCCTAACCCTAGTCTGCCGATCCAGGGAACTTCCCCCGATGTCCATGCGATAATGCAGAGTTGCATCAACCAACACAACCCAACAACATCCAGAGCCTTAAGGAACTCCAGGCGATTCTCATCCACTCCTGGGGTCCTGCCACCGAGGAGCTTTTTGACCACCTCAGCGACTTCGTCCCAGGAGAGAGAGTCCCCAGGCTCAGCTTCCTCAATGGAAGGTATGTTGGTGGGATTGAGGAGGTCTTCGAAGAATCCCGCCCACCGGCCCACAATGTCCCTAGTCGAGGTCAGCAGCACACCATCCCCACTATAAACAGCGTTGGTGCTATACTTCTTCTCCAGTGCGGTGC
>NW_015114418.1:123774-138530 GCF_001443285.1 Poecilia latipinna | reverse complement strand
TTATGTGATCGGTATCGGTGATCGGCCCTCATGGGTGATCGGAATCGGCAGGAAAAAACCTGATCGGCACATCTCTACTGTCAACTGATCAATTTTAAAGTCATTCAGCCATGAGAGCCATAAATCAATTAATTGCAACGAGCTCAATATTTTCCACTTGCATAATTTGTTGTGTTTCTCTTTACCAAATCTGGTCTTCAGTGAGGTGCTTTGGTCTCAACCACCTCCTTTGTTTGAAGGACAGTTTTGTTTACAGACACTTAATAATTAATTTTCTTTGTTGTTTTATTTATTTTGGATATTTAAAATGTCTTCCAGTTCCACTGTGTAAAATGTTCACGAGAATTTAAAGTTTCTCTATCTTTGAGAATGGCTTCTTGCATTATTATACCATTACCATTACATTACTTGAAAATGGACTCAAAACAACAATAATATCGTTCATCACAATAACATCTGGGAAAATTTATCATCCAGCAAAATTTGTTACTGTGACAGGTTAAACTGTCAACCAGATCAACAACATGAAAGTCAGATAAAATGCGACATGATCGTTCAGGCAGCAGGAACTTTGAAAATCATCAGATCCAGTTCAGTACCACATGTGGGAGTGGTGCATGCATTTTTAATTTATTTT
Source organism: Poecilia latipinna (assembly GCF_001443285.1). NCBI lineage: Eukaryota > Metazoa > Chordata > Actinopteri > Cyprinodontiformes > Poeciliidae > Poecilia > Poecilia latipinna. Next base: position 137,893 of record NW_015114418.1, on the reverse strand, counting down.
GGTAAATAGGGCCGTTTAGACTGCCATGGAAAGTTGGAGATGGGATTTATATGGGAGAAAAGAAAAAGATTGGATTTTGGGTCACATTGGTTTTCTGTGTGAACCTTAAATGGAATTAAATATCCCCTAGAGATAAAAACAGTCAGAAAATGAATCAAAATGACACCACAACTACTCTTAAGCACTAGTGAGAGAATTTTCTAAACTAAATCATGCATATCTAACATAATGAGAGCTCCAGTCTAAAGGCAGGTGCACCATTTGTTAAAGCATTTTTTGAGGGCTATAACTGTGTACATATTGAAGCGCACACTTTTCAGTCCATGTAAAGTAATCTTCCCTTCAACTCTGCAGTGTTATAGAGCTTTACTTCCATCACCGTGGACTTTTTTCCTACCCCACCACCGGAAGCAGATGAAGAGGAAGATGAGGAAAATCCCTTTGGGAAGCAAAGACAGCATGTCCAGTTTGTGCTGGTCAAGGCAAACGACTTGTGCAGGTAACACGTTATCTGGTGTTTGGGCGACTCGTCTAATAAATGTGATACTGTGTCAGAGCCTTCAGGATGAACACAACTGCCTATGAAAGGAAAAGGATGGTGCTGTTGTGATTAAAGCCCTAGAGGGAAACAATCTCAGGGTGTAAGAGCTGAGAGAAAGTGTGGCGCCATTCTCCTGCTACAATCTTCTACCACTTTTTATAGTTTGGGACCCAGAAGAGGTCAAACAAGACACACATTTGGGCTTTTTCTGTAAACCAAATCTGTATGTAGTTCTTAAACATTGCAAAACACCTGATAATGGAGCTTATGTTAAGATAATTACGATGTTTTCACACCTGATAGTCTGATAGACTTGGTTTGATTGGAGAACCAAAATTGCCACATTTGTTATATTTTCAGCTGCTGTGTTTCTCTTCCACTCTGCACTGAATCAAACCAAACAAACCCTTTAAGAAACCTGTTCCCCTCCCTGCCTGTGGGGTCGCTGCACCAAGAAACACTGAAAGAAAAGACATGAAAACACTTGAAGACCAGTGCAATTTCTTCACAGGATTTTGGTAAAAGACCATGAGTCATTACACCTGCTAGCGCTAGGCCAGCATGTTTGTTTTAGTTGCATTTACCCAGAATGCCCTGCTTATCGTCCACTTCCTGCTTCTGGAGCGGTCCACTTATTAATTCATTAACATATGATTCAAATGGCACCAGATTCCACTTTAACCAAATCCTGACTAAGGTTTTAGTGGGTCAGACTTGGCTTTTCGTTCCGCATTAAAGTTTGATCTGAACATTCACTTCTAACAAACACAAACCAACTAGAGTTTGATTAAAGTGAACTGACAGGGCTGGTGTGAATGTACCCTCAGGTTCTATTCTCTGAAACTACTGCTAAGGATCCACTTTATGTAAAGTCTTTCCTTTCGGATTTCAGGGACACACAGCTTATGTCAATAAGCTACAAAAGCTGAACTTTAAATTGTTTCCACTCTGTAAAGAAAATATCTCTGAAGTCAAAATCAGTTTTATTGCTTTGTGGCCTTGTCGCATTTACTGCAAAGTGAAATAGTCAGAAGTTTTCCACTATGCCAAGCATGAGTGCATCCATACCCAATGAGACCTTACACAATGGCTCGGACAAATTGATAGCAGTGCGCTTCAGCGGGGGAAACAGTGAGAGTATAAAGCTGCTTGTTTTTTTACCCATTCCCCAGAAACTCCGCTTGATTCAGGCGGTGACAAGCGAAGGGAGGCAAGGAAAGGTTTGCATGAATAATTAAAAGTCCTGAACCCTATATTGGTGACAAGAATAGCGACTGAATTAGCAGGGTAGTGATACACAAATGGCAAAGCGGTTCAAGCAAAGCTTTACATGCAGATTAATGCTAACAAATCACCCAGTGGCTGTCAGAAAACCAGGGAAGGGAAGATGATGGAGTGGAGATACAGCTCGGTGGCAGCGAAGCAACATGGCATTAATGTTGAATGAGCTTAAATTCATTACGCTCAAACACTCCTTGGGGACATTTTCTACTCCCACCTTAATAAAGGCTCCCTTTCTTTGCAGCGGACACTAAGTAAAACAGATGTGCTCCCCAGCCGGGCGGCTTTTAACAGCCTCTCCTCGCTGTGTTTCTCATTTCTCCTCCATGTAAGAGGGCTTTAGCCTCTTTGTCAGTGTAGCCGTAGTGGAGGACCTCCGCGGTGAGGGGACCGGTTGCCGTGGTGATTGCCAGTGATGCAATCAGCTCAGAGCAGCTCCTCTCATCAGGCTGGGACTGGAAACTTTCCATCATGCTCGCAGGTGGCTTTTATTTTTCGACAGAGCATAAGCTTCTGTCTTCCAAAATGAGACGAGGGCTCCCATGAAATCCTGACAGTGTGGTAACCCTGGGCGATCATACTGCTGTTTCCATATTAGCCGCTGTTAGCAACAGCATCAAGGTGCATGAGGGGCCTTAAAATCTTCTATCATATGTAGTGTCTGTTCTCTGTCTGGCATACCTGTCAAGTCTCCCGTTTTGGTTAGAAAACGACCATATTTTACGCGTTTCCTGCCATGCTCCTGTATATTCCCGTAAATTTCCTGTATCATGGTAATTATGTCACCTGGTCCTGACAGAAGCAGCAACGGCTACAAATTTCCTGTTTTCTCCAATACAAAACTTGACAGGCATGCGACTTGGTGAGTTGACCTTAAAGGGTCAGAGGTCAATATATAAGAGCGAAGAGGTTCTGTCTGCAAATGATTCTGAACGACTTTCCATTTTCAGGAACTTATCTTTGTCATATTTTGTCAGTGTACAAATTCAGCATCTAACAAGTAGATCTGTGTTGTTTGCATCTGCCCATACTGTTCTATGTGAATATCTTCATGTTTACCATTATTTTTTCCATATTTTAGCTCTAAAAAATATAAAAAATGATGCAATTAGTCAGTTTGGTAACACTTTATTTGAAGGGGTGTGCATAAGACTGACATGACAATGTCATAAACATGACATAACATCTGTCATGAACATAAATGAGTCTTTATGAATGATTATGACGGTTGTCATGAAGTGTCATTCAGTAAATAATGACACTTTTAATACAAAGTTGCTCTAAAAGTTGCATTAAAAGTGCCAACTTTGCATGATTTTGTAAATAATGACAATTTAATGCAGTTGGCATTTTTAATAAACTTTCAATGCAACTTTTAGAGCAACTTTGCATTAAAAGTGTCATTATTTACAGAATGACACTTCATGACAACCATCATAAACTTTCATAAAGACTTGTTCATGTTCATGACAGATGTTATGTCATGTTTATGACAGTGTCATGTCAGTCTTATGCACACCCCTTCAAATAAAGTGTTACTGATAGTTTTCTTTTTTATTTATGGCATTTCTGTTTTCTTTATGAATCAGTAATAAAATGAATTTAAAAGCCTAAAACTGCTTGGACAAATATGTCAATATATCTATGTCAAAACTTTTAAATTATACTAATACTTATGACTAAACTATGTTTACCAATAATAATAATAATAATAATAATAATAATAATAATAATAATGATGATATAAAGACATTTATAACCAGAAAATTGTAAAAGTTGACAGATTCTAGAGTTTCATTCATTTAAGTTGGAAATGTGAATTATGCTCATTTTCAACAGAAGTTTGAAATATTACAATAATTTTGACAACTATGATACATTTGCAGAAACTCTGCTGAATGTTTTATGTGACAAGGTTCCTGCACAATCTGTAATGTAAAACTTTTCAGGTGGGAAGGAAGGAACGGTAAGAATGGAAAACATTGAAAAATGAAGCAAAGGAGACAAATGGATAGAAGGGAAAAAAGGAAGGAAGGAAAGATGCACAGAGGAAGGAAGGTCATGAAGAAGGGAGGGTAGAGGGAAGACAGGAAGCACAGGTAGAAAGAGCAAAGAAAGAATATCAAGGATATAGACACAAAGAAAAGAGAGAAGACAAGAAGGAGGAGGTAAGAAAGAATAAAGTATTTTTAAACTGAGACTGAATAAATCCCACGTTGCTTCTCCAGGTTGCTTGAGACACTGCAACCAGCAACAGGTAGAAATGAATGTACCAGAACCAGCTCTGGTTAAAACGACTTCAGTCTCTGACAAACATTTAAAGGATCCAAAACAGACGCTTCCTAAAGTTTAACTACATCTGGAGACAGTTTGAAAACCAGAATATTTTAAGATCATGCAGCACCAGATGAACTATGTTTTCTATACAGGGCTATCAATTGGGAACCTTCTCCCATGCTCATAGTTATGATTATACAGAAAAGAGTACGGAAGTGATGCACTGTCAGCATGAGAACAGATAAAGAAAGAATCACCACAGCGACCAGCAGCCATACCTGCTAAAACCTCCGACAGGGGAAAGAAATCAGCACTACACGGCTTCTATTGATCTCTGGTTAGTGGTCCTCAGGGGACAAATGCAGTCAATTATTGATCTGGGTGCAATCATAAAACACCCAGCGTGAAATAAAAAAAAACGTCTCCTCACAAAGGACCACACACCTCAGCTGGCTCCCAATGAGAAATTGCTTCTTTAAACAAGCTAAATGAAAAGAAGGAGGTATAGAACGGCAGCTTTTTCAGGGGAGAGAAGAAAACAAATTTTCTCAGGTCCCGCTTTCTTACCCTCGCTGTTTTCATCAAGGCTACAGTGGAGAGGAGAACAAAAAATGAAACGCTACCAGCTCTTTACTTTAAGGCGGCGAGTTTACGGAGGGGATGTGACAGAATGTCTTTGTGTTTGAGAGCGTAAAAGTTGTGAAGTAGAGTATTCCCCTCCTTCATCTCTAACCAAATCTTAGTGCGTCTCATTCTCTTCCCGTCTTCTCGAAGCATTAGCTGAAGAACCCAGACCTCAACACGGTCAACACCCAGGACAAAATCGTTTGGTGAACTCCACATTCCCAGCCTGAGGACAGCATATAAAAGAGAGGTAAGGCCTCAGTCTGAGCGCAGGGAGGAGATGGAGAAAAAAAAACAAGGTTTTACTGGAGAAAGCAGTGTGTGAGATGGAGACGGAAAGGTGAGCGAAGGGCTGGAACTGAATACACAAGAAATATAAAAAATATCCATAATTCAAATCCCTTTTACTTTCTGCTGGCATCTTGTTCAGATCGGCACAGTAAGTCAGAGAAACCCTCTCTCTGCAAATCAATGAAGCAAAGACTTTAATTTCTGCGTGGTTCCCCCAACAAGAGAGGCTCCAGATATCCAGGTGTTAGAGCGACAAGGTTTGCCAAGCCAGCAGGTTAAAATAAGACTGCATGGCATGTTGGGGAAGATCAGCACGTTTAAAATGAAGCAAACGGCCTCCAGGTCCTGCTGTCTTGTTGCCTCTGAAGCATCGCTGTCGCTGCTGCTCTGAGGTTTCAACAAAGCTATTTCCAGCCTCCCCTGACTCTGGTTACTTTTATAATTTTAATGACGTCCCACTGGTATTAAGTGTAAATACAGAAAGTACACAAAGGCTGGCTTCTCCAATATTCAAAATCTGTCCCTGAAGTTTCTGTTTGCTCGTTTTAGGAGTATGCTCAACAAACGGGTTGCTGAGATTATTCAGGCAGATGATGAGGATGATGTTTGCAGATGGCTTGGTTCAGACCATGACCATCAGGAGTGATGGTAGATGCAGCGGGACATGGTGTACAGATTGGGGCCATGATGTCTGCAGGCTCCATGGGAGGGACTCCAGTCTGAGGTGGAGAAGAGCTGAGCCAAAAACAAACCGTCTAACCCTCAGATATGGATCAGAACTGAAAGATCCTGGTAGAACTGGCTGCTCCGTCCTCAGCTTCAGACGGAACTGAGGAGTTTTAAGTTGGAACTACATTTTAAACAATTTACTTGAGAGTTGTATTAGAAGGAAGGAAGTTGGCAGCCAGGATTTTCTTCAGTCTGTTATCAAAAAAAAAAACTAAGCTGCCATGCTCCCTATTGACAGGACATACAGGAAACAGGTTGCAATAAAACTGATGAAACTTTTTTTTTATTTCTCAGAGCGCTGGCAGACGCCCCCAAAACCCTGCAGCCCTGGGCAAACACCTATTATACCAAAGCTGCAGTAAAGCTGGTAAAACCAAACAGTTTGGCTAAAGATGTGAAGATGTGAAGACATCATTAAAAATGTTTGTCATCAAATGAGCTTTATGCAGTCAGGCGTCTAACATTTGAATACAACCACATTTCAAGACAAACTTTAATCAGACTAACTGGAATTTAAAGTTCAGCAGAGATTTCAGCTTTTACATTTGTAGGTAAAATTTGTCACAGTATTTTCTTTTTTTTTCACACTCCAAGATAATTACTGTGATTCACTTAAAATCTAGGAATTTCAAAATAAAGGCCCAAAAGTTCTGGACTGATTACATTTTTAGTCTCTAAATGAATCAATTATTTGAAATCAAATAGGTCTTTAAATTCACATCCAGTCCAATTTTTACATTTAATTAACAGTGTAAAACCATCTTTTTTCCCTAGTTAAATAAGGATGTTTAATTATAATGTAGCGTCCCGGTTGAAAAGATGGTCTCTCAGACTGATGGTTCACGTTTCTTTATTCAACAGCCTTTGTACATGAACACACTGTAAGAGCTACAAAATATACAAATAAAATACCATTAGTAACTCAATGTTGTTCTAACCTTTCACCTATGAATTCTTTATCTAATGTGCTATAATTATGTTTACAATACATGTATTCATTTAACTCTAACATTCCTGTATTATAAAATAAAATAAAATGTATTTCAACTGTTTCAACCAAATATTAACACCATCTAATGGCAAAACATAAACATCACACCAAATACATACAATCCACTCATCAAAACACTCACCTTGTTCCCTCATCAACCAAGCGCTAACTAATTGATTGTCTAGACCTTAATTTGACTACTCCTTAATTATTTCCTTTTCACTACAACCCGTGTGCTCTCTCTCTGCACGATGTCCAAACAGTTAATTGTCAGTTACTGTCTGCAGTGTTCTGTCAGTCACTTAGCAACCTTGCCCTTTAAAGCCCTTTCAAAATAAAAGCATCAGCCGCAAAACAACAAATACCTCTTAATTAGATGAGGAAACAAAAAATACTAATAAAGTAATTTACATATAATACACCCACACTTTTAACTTAGACACTTACCTCTCACAAAAGTAAGGATGTTTGGCATGATCAAAAATATTTTAAGACAGACAATGGAGAGAAAGTGTGTCTTTTGCTGCTAACTCCCAGAGCAGACAGAAAAGATAGTTCTGTTTTTTACTATAGAAGAAAGGGTGGTTAAAAAGCCGAGTTTACTATTGAGCAACAACTATTTTCCTGGCTTCAAACCTGCTTTTCCATCAGCTGTGTTTCACCTCAGCAAAGCTGGATGCAGCCTCCATCTCTCACCATTTCTCTATTTCATGCATTGCTTTCACTCTTTGTTCTGTTTTACTTTTTGGCATTCACACCATAGATAGAGCAAATGCATTATTCACACCTACTTGGACCAGAGAAGTTATTTCAAAGCCTGCAGCAGTACTTTGTTTTCCTTCACCTTGTTTTGTCCATACGAGAGGCCAACAATTGCCAAAGCAATTAGACTGGGACCTTGTTGAGAGAGCTTTCAGAAATGTTTTTCAAGCCCAACCTGGGGCTGTGTGGCATGGAGGAGCAGAAATCCCACCATTTGGCCTTACTGTGGAGGTTAGTTAGGCTTGCTGGATTTATCGGTAAATTTCAGTCAGGGAGACTGTTTAGATTTACAACTTGGCTCAATAGAAGCTTCAATCCTGGGTAATGAGAGGACATGGTTCACTTACAATGTGCAAGTGTAATGAACCAACAGGACCACAGCAGTTACACTCATGAAGAGAGTCATTCGTTGAATGATAGTCTCTCCTCACTCAATATCCTTCACTTTATTTCCACAATCACTTTTTAAAATCTGGCAAATGGTGCAGCGTGATGCATGCTTATGAAAGATCTATCATCCATTTCTGAAAATGGCTGCTTGCTTTGATTTTTGGCTTCTTGCAGTAGTAAAGAAGAATTGTGTTTGTATGATGTGAAGCACTTTGAAATGCCTTGTAGCTGAAATGTCCTGTACAAATAAAACCTGATTGATTGATTGATTGATTGATTGATTGATTGATTGATTGAATGACTAAAACTGTTTGTTTTTATTCTCAGTTTCTGAATAAAATAATTTAGAGGATTTACAGATCTACATCAAAGTGATGAACGTAGTGGACTCTACTGCAGCTACAGTTGTTTGTTACCATGGCGACTGACTGACTGGTCAGTACAATGACTTCTTGGCTGCTTGGACACCAAAGGAAGATTATTATTCAATGAAATCTCCTGGATATGGGAACCATTTTGTTTCACTGAACAACCGAGATACTGTATTAGCTAAACCAATTAACTTCCTTGTTAACACAAACAGAAATAAACCAACTGGATGGAAAGATCGACTCAGTGCTCACATGCAATGTGAGAACAACCTGCTGAGGTTTAAATCGAGTATCAGAAAGGGAAAGATCAGTCATTAAGTGACTGTTTGTGGTTGTTGGTGCCAGATGTGCAGATCTAGAGATCATCATATATCAGTATTGGCCATTATTAGTAATTTCTTTAGTTATTTTTTCCACCACTGTTTGAAAAAAAATTACGTGGGGCATAAAACTGAATTAGAGGTAAAGTCAGCAGTCATTTTTTTCAAGGTGCTAAAATGGAAGAGCAGAGTTTATATATGTATGCATATATGCATATGAAATAGTAACTAATTTGTTACTTGCATGAGATAAATGGGTAAAAGATGAAAAGCAGCTGAGAGCGATAAAGCCAATATTGACGCTTTCTGGGCTGAAACGTTTTGGTCAATGAACAGAAAGATGAACTTCTCACTCCTTTAAAATATCTCCAGAACAATTTTACTATTCTCCATCCAACACTATAATAATTATCCTGGGTTGTTCTAACAATGCTCCAGATGGAGGAGAGCACCAAATCATAGCCAACATGCTGCAGCCTGGAGCCAGCAACTTCATTAGAGGTTCAGAGGAAACTCCAGGCCTGATGCAGTGAGTTGTGCTGCCTCTGTCTCCCTAATGAATCCCACGGGGTATGGAGACAAAGTCAATGTCTTCCAGAAACATTCCTGCTATTCCAGGTCACTCTCTGAGCTTCCTTCTGCACCACGTATCAATAATGGAGGGACTTGGTGACAGAGCCCTATTCTGTCACCTCCCATCTTCTCTAGACTCAGCAGCAGGCAGACAGAAAGCCTTCCTGAGAACAGATTACATTCAGCATGGAGGGAAGACACAAAAAACAGTGTGACTGCCAGCAGAATTCAGCTAAATTCAGACATTGGGTTAGGATGGAAAGATGATGTCAGGTTTTGTTCTGTTTTGACCTCAACGTCACCCTGAAACGTACGACAATGGTTTTATGAAATTCTGGCATTTTTGATCCCGTTTACACATGCAGTGAATTTATTCCTGTGCTTGTTAATTAGGAGAGGCTTTGAGGAGGGATGTGTCTGCAAGAACAGCATACCAGCATCAGCTCTTCTTTATGCCCAACTCTTTTCCTCCATCTCTCATTCCCATCATCAGATATTTCATCAGCTTTGCAACCCTACTCACATTGAAAGGGGCAGCAGCAAAGGCAAAGCTCTGCTGTCTGTAACTGTATCCACATCAGAGAACTTCGCATGAATTTTCTCTGCTACCTCTGAGCAAAACACGTTTCCACTACAGGAAGAAAAGATAAATGCATAAAAATTAAAACCATGGAGAAAACCCAGCTAAACCCACCTCAGGATCTAAATGTTGTGCCGACCAGGAGACTAGTACCTTTTCCCAAATGTTAAATTAAACAATTTAGAGGATACGTTTTCCTAAAACCTGAAATCTTCCCTAGAAACCAGACTGAGGACGATGTGTGGTTTCTGCTGGGTGAGCTGCCTTCCCTTCATGTAATCACACAGACAGACAAACGGACGGCTCTGCCTCCTGTTAAGGAAGAGTTTCTCTGAATTAATTAATTTTAGTAAAAGTCTGGCTCTCTCTCTTCCTCTGGATCCCAGGTCCTCTCGGCGGGCCGCGTGTAGCCACAAGGAAAACAACAGCAATGCGTGTTGANGTCACAGAATTANAGAGTTTAATCCAATAAAAGACAATGCATAAAATTACAACATAAACTGCAGAACAACGGAGACATACATTCATTTACCTGACATAAATGGAAAGAAAGAAAGAAAAGCAAAGACGCCTTTGGAGAAGTTGCAAGAGCAAATCTGATTTGTTACTTCTGTGTAGAAAGTTTTATCTTCTTTTCTTTAATTTATTCAAATAAGGTGTATCTTTGCTCCTCCAACCAGGAGCTATCTCTGACCCTCTCTCAAGCCAGAAACTCCTGCCGTGTTTACGGCCTTTCACAGATGAGTGTGAAAAGCTGGAACTTCTCCTGATTGTTTTCCCACACAGACAAAAGGCAGTTCAAACGATCCTAGCAAACCATCTGCTGTAACTACAGGCAACATAAAGGTCAAAAAGTCAGAATATGTTACTGATTTTAAAACCACAATTAGGCCATTTGAATCAAGGCATGTTAAGTTTTAAAACTAGCTTATTTTAAATTTATTTTCTTAACACTCCTCACATCAAACACTTCATAACAGTTCCAAATGAGCAGCAGAGCCGGGACTTATTTGTTTTCTATGTGAACAAAAACAATAAAAATAAAAAGCAGAACTTTGCAGACGTTATCATCATGCGTTCAGCTTTCAGCATCGCAGCTGAAGCAGCAGCTCATGTCTGCTAAGGAAGACTGAGTAAGTTTGCTCTGCATGTTTTAATCAATAAGACAATATTTTAATCAAACATTAGGAAATTAAAGTTGAAGTGAAAATCAATACCAGACCACAACATGCAGCCTGGTATTTTCTGCAGCAAGTTACAGTATCTTAAAAATAGTCACTGATTTTTGTATGGAACATGATGAACAATAAGATATCTCACAGAAGTTTTCACACCCTGAAGCTGCTCCAGATTTTACCAGTGAAGTGAAGCAGAAATGTGGAGAGGAAGTAAAAAAATATATATAATAATTTAAAATAGATTTTAAACAACAATCTGACAGTGCAATGTGCATTTCTGTTAATTCCCCATTTATTCTGATACCAATAAATAAATCCAGTGCAAGGAGCTGGGAAGAAGGTTAGTGTTGATAGAGAGATAATTAGGTCATAATGCTAATTTATAGCACAATCAAGTCACAGCATTTTATATTAACTGATGGCTAATATAAAATGATGTTTATATATATATATATATATATATATATATATATATAAAACAATTCGTCTTTGGATTTTTAAAATTGGGACTCTGTCTCTAAGAATCTCCTGCTGTCTCCAACATGCCACCTTCATCATGGCAGTGCTCCTCCATCATGCCGTCTCAGACCATTCAGGTGGAGGAAGCTGACTGAAATACATTTATGTTAAACACTGTGTTGGTTTTTATATAATAATAAAACACTTTACAGGTTGAACGCCTTGAAAAGTTGATCGTTCAAAGGAACTGTTTCTTCATTCCACATCAAAGAAATACTGTTATTTGCATATATTTTTATGGCTGAAACAGTGAGTTTATTGTTGCTCCTGTACCCAGCATGTATGTTAACTTGCCATGATTTATTGTGGGACATAAATCTTTATGATCTGGCACCAATCCACAGACGTCCCTTAAATAGCTGATTTCAGCCACAGAGAGACAATCGTGTTTTTCCCTCATCTATCCACAGGGAGAATGATGCAGACGTGTTTCTGAAGCTCATTGCATGCCTGATTACCGCCTGATTCTCTACATTTCCCCAACACCCACACTACTAATAAGTAGGAAATTATCTTTTCATTTTAAATAAACAGAAGTGAACCATTCTGAAGCAATAACTTATTTAGGACAACCACATTTAACAGACGAAATACACACACACAAAAAAAGCAAAGCTATTTTATTGCATTCAGATACTGCGATGTCCATGTAGCAGTGAGATATGGAGCTTTTGGGTTTTGGGTCAATGCTTCATGCAGTTGATTGGACTTCGGCTCTGGAGCAAAGAGAAAATGACTTTGATTTTCACAATCCCTTAAAATATCCTGAGTGCGCAGTTCCTTTTTAGCCTTAAAGCAGAAACATGAACAGACACTTTGGATTTATTGTCAAGGAGTGAGGGATGGATGGAAGGACAGACGACATGTTCCTGATGTTCCTGGCCCCAGTTCTTCATGAACTCTGTTTCCTCCTGCAGTTTTCCGTAGAGAAGCTCCAGCCACCAGCAGTTTTCTTTAAAGTGGAGGCAGAGAGGAAACTGGGCCTTTCTGTTGGCTCCGGCTGCAGAGAGGAGAGGGCGCTGCATTTTTTTCCTCCCCCCAGAATTAGTGGAGGGAGCCCAAGTCGGTAGCAGATGGCAGCAGGATGAGACTCAGAGACAACCTGGCAGCAGTTTGGGAGGCAGGAAGGGAGGCAGCTGAGTGCTGAGCTGGTAGCAGTGGATAAAGGAAGGCCACCGCTCCATATGCTCCATGTCGCTCTGCCTCATCTGAGAGACGGCGGTGGACTCGACCAAAAATCACAATTAAGCTTAAAGAAATAGATTCCGACTTATTGCACATGATTATAGTTAGTCAGATAATCTGAGTTTTATCTGAACATTAAACTCAGATTAATGTTCCCAGATGAAAAGCTCCTGTGGGAAACACTGAAAGCAGAGACTAGTCATTATGAAGAGATGATGAAACACTGCCCTACTTTGTGAACACCCGAGGCTGTTTTGGGGTAGTGGGGGTAACCAAGTCTCTGCTCTCCCTCCCAGACAGAGACTTCATCACTCTACTACCCTCCTCCCTTCTGTTGATCAATAACCCAGAATCTGCAGATCAAATCATTTCATTTCTTTCTCCCTCCCTCTCTTTATATTGGCGCCCATCGCAGCCAATCAGAGGGAGGATTTAAAAAGGCTGGGGGGCGGAGCATAAAAATGATAAAAAGTAATTTTCCATGGACTTTCCTTCCTTCCTTTCCTTCCTGGCTGAGCTGCTCAGCGGTCCGAGGAGAAACTAAAGAGGGAACTGGAGCCATCATTAGTCCGTCTGTATCTCACATCATGCTAACACTTTTATCCTCCATATGCTAATAGCCTGAAAGCTACATGTAGCATCTGATTGTTATTTTCAGTAAATCAAAGCGTGGCGCAGGCTGCCTATCCATCAAGCTGGAGTCTCTCTTTGAGGTGCCTCAGGGCTCTATGCTGTAACACAGCGTATGTACAGACACACACTCACTGAGTGCTTTAAATCTAACGTATAGAGGGAGAGAAAAAAGTGTATTATGTATATTCAGATTTATAGTGAGTGTTCATGTGCTGCTGGCTTCAGCGTTAGTATTATCCCGCCACAGGAACGCAGCAGCTCCGCTGGGGAATTAATTGCCAGTGACGTGAAAGTAGCACAAAAAAAGCCACGCTTTTGCACTTTTCATTACTGCGCCTGGAGTCTTTCTGCGTGGCTTTGTAATATTTTCTCAGCGAGAGCAAAAAGTGGGAAATAGATGGTAAAATATCCAGCAGAGGAAGGAGGGAGGGGTGATATGGAGCTGACTGGAGGAGTCTTCAGCTCATGTCTGTTCATTTGTCTTCGTTTCCTCCATTTGGAGCGTTTGACCCCCCCACCGCTGCAGCTGGGAGGAAACACACACCTGCACAAACACTTACAGTATGTAGCTGCGCTGCTGCATGCTGCCACTGCGCTGCTGCATGCTGCCACTGCGCTGCTGCATGCTGCCCCTGCGCTGCTGCATGCTGCCACTGCGCTGCTGCAGTCAGAGCCCAGGAGCAGCGTTACACTGCAAGCTGCAGGAGCCTGCTGTTAGTGCTGATACCAAATGAACTGCAGGCCAAACTGTTCAGTTTAGTGAAACCCTTGGAACCTTTGGCTGAGTGGAACATGGGTTCCACTCAGCACAAAATAAGAAACCCGTATTTTATTTTGGCGGGTCAAACTGACAGCACCCTTTAAGTTCCGGGTC
>NW_015114418.1:118616-120796 GCF_001443285.1 Poecilia latipinna | reverse complement strand
ATCCATCCATCCATCCATCCATCCATCCATCCATCCATCCATCCATCCATCCGTTGTCACCCATATTGTTCGTCCATCTGCCCATTTGTCCATCCATCCACTCCTCCCTCCGTCTGAAGTCCTGCTGCTTTATTCCTTCTTTCCTTTCTCTCTGAGGTTCGATTCTTTCCTAACCTGGTTTCTTTTTGCAGAAACATTTTTGCTCTGATTTACTTTTTGTCTGATTCTCGCCAGAAGAGTCAGAGTAACGGACCGGAGAAGGAGAAAGACGGAGTGATACAGAACTTCAAAAGGACTTTGTCTAAGAAGGAGAAGAAGGAAAAGAAGAAGAGGGAAAAGGAGTTTGCTCGGATCCCAGACGGAGACGAACAGATTCTGAGCCGCGAGGACGGGTAAACTAAACCGGCTGCACACTGCTTGACCTCTGACCTGTCTGTTCCTCCTCCTGTGTTTTTCTTTTTTTAATCCACATCCTCCACCGTCTGTCTGCATATTTTGATGATTTAGAGAGAACAACCGTCTGGCGGCGGAGGTTTATAAGGACATGCCAGAAACCAGCTTCACCAGGACGATCTCCAACCCGGAGGTGGTGATGAAGAGGAGGCGGCAGCAGAAACTGGAGAAACGGATGCAGGAGTTCATGAGCAGCGATGGAAGGCCGGAGTCGGGTACGTTAAACGTTGGTTGATGCCGTTTAAATTCTGCTGCTCAGATCATTACAATGAAACAAAAACAACGCCGTTGCCGCGGTTTGGGTCTCTGACTCCAGATGCAGAGCAAAGCAGGAAAAACATTCAGATGTTTTCATTACTGGAGGTCAAAGGGTTTCAATAATTTGAAAAGATTTTAAGTCTCCCAAGTTGTTTCCTGTTCAGATTCATTTCTGGATCAGATATTTGGCAGAGAGCAGTCTGGATTTTTAAAATGTTGTCCCCAAACCAATCTATCTCCAAAAAATATACATTTATAATTATTAGTTCCTTCATTGAATCATCATTGAATCATTGTACATCCTTGAAAACTAAAGACGGTGAAGCACATCCCATCTCTTTTTCTCTGTTTCAAGTATTTTTACCTAACAGCTACATGTAACCTGCACAAAATAAGAAACCCGTATTTTATTTTGGCGGGTCAAACTGACAGCACCCTTTAAGTTCCGGGTCACAGGTGACTCGGATTGCAATCGCTGTTGCTGCTGTCGCTGTGGCCAGCTGCTCGTCTCGGCGTCTTCTAAACGTATAGAAGAATACGGCTGGATCGAGGCTTACTAAAAGGGCCGAAGGATTAAATTGGGTGTTTCCTGCCGACCGCTCGACGGTCAGGTTTTTTTCCCCACCCCCTGTGTCACTTCAGGATGGCGAGCTACCGGATCACCGCAGCTTCGCGGTAGGATTTAAATGAACCAAGCTGTTTTCTCATTCTGGACCTATTTGCTCTGGATCATGGACAAAAAGGGACAAAAAAAAAAGCAATTAAATATTGACTGATGGACTATTGATCATTTGGATTCATGAATGGACCAAAATAGAAACTCTTGGGTGACATCAGGGTTTATTGTTTTTGTTGCTGAGTGCTTGTTTTTTTCCTTTTTGTGTTTTTGGTTATATTATAGAAAATCACTGTTATTATAAATATTATTATTATTGCATATCTTCTTATATATATGAAAGAAAAAAAAACAAGTTGAATACAATAACTTAAACATACTTTTGTCTAATGGTATTTTATTCACACCCACGGGCTCCATAACCGAATCTATTTGAGTGCCATTTGTTATATTTGGCCGTAGTCAGGCGCCTAGCCTTAGCTAGCGTTACATACAGTTTGCTGAAATGCTAGGCTAATGTTAGCATGTTTCCTCTCTGTTTTGATACGACTCACTGATTATTTGGCTCCAAACCGATTTAGTCCAAAAGCAAAGCTAAAAAAAAAAAACCTCTTTCCAGAGAAGATGCTGCTGTATTTTCACAACTAAGCATAAAGCTTTAGAATAAATCTTTGTTTTGCTGGAGTCGAGTCTCATGTGATCCCACAGTTAATCTGCAGAGTGACCTGAACATCACAGGTCGCTGCAGCTGCTGCTGCTTTGGACTCTCATCAGGATCTACAGAAAGGTTTAAATCAAAGTTTACGCCGATGGTTTTCAGTAGCAGCTCATTTTCATGCGCTGACTCGGTTCT
>NW_015114418.1:110946-115608 GCF_001443285.1 Poecilia latipinna | reverse complement strand
AAAAAAACAAGTTGAATACAATAACTTAAACATACTTTTGTCTAATGGTATTTTATTCACACCCACGGGCTCCATAACCGAATCTATTTGAGTGCCATTTGTTATATTTGGCCGTAGTCAGGCGCCTAGCCTTAGCTAGCGTTACATGGGACAACTTGTCAAAAAGTCTATGTGCCGACGTCACAAGTTCCTTTACATAAATAGAAGATGTGTCCATGTGTACAAGTTCTAAATTCAAACTGGGTCCTAAGAAGTTTATGTTTATGGAAGTTTCCCTGACAGAACTTGATCTCATTTAAATGAGAAAACCTTCTTGTATCGAGATGCAGGATGAGATTAAAAAATTAATTGTAACCAGATATAAATCTCATTAAACCAAAACATCTTCTCTTTTAAGAAAGAGAGCTATACCTCATGGGATTTTTAGAAATCGTCTTGAAGAAACAGTCATAACGAGCTTGTTTATAAATTTATGAGCAAGTTGTCATAGGAGTGAATTTTTGCTTCAAGGAGAAATTTTCTTGGTTTTGTTTACTTCATGACTTCATTTCTCTATGGTCGTCAAGATGCAAAAAAAAAAAAAGACAATAAAGTCACACTTTTTTGTGTTTCCACAAATGAAGGTTTCAGTTTCCAGCTGTATTTTAATGTTGTGTTCTGATCAAAGTGTTTTAGATTAAGAACACCAGATAATTCAATGCAGTCTAAACTCTATGAAAACAGTGACAAATGTTTTTTAATGTAGAGCGGCCTTTGAACTGTGAATCAAGTTCACAGGCCACTCTAAGTTATTGAGACTGTTCTTTTTTGTGTTCAGTTGAATCAAAAACTTGAGTTTTAAAGCTTTAAAGCAGTGTAAAATACTGTGAGCAGTAATTCAGATTTGGATTACAAACAGGAAGTCAGAAATTATAAACCAACTTCAGGGCCGTTAGCTAGCCAAAGATTAAAAACATATTCAGCTATCGTGCTACCTAAATATTATTTTCTGTCAAAATGTGACCTTTTTCATTGTTTTTTCAAACCAAATGTTTCACAGTTTTTAGTGTCTCTACATGTAAATACACATCAGGTAGTTCAGGAACATTTCAGGAACATTTCTCCTCGTTCATCCAGATCCTCTAGCAGACAAAAGGCATGTGATGCATTCTCCAGCAACAAAACAACAGAATACCAACACCAAGCCAAACAGGATGGCTGACAGTGGCGCAGCTTGGTTGCCCCGGGCAACCGGTCAATTGTTACTACAAAGCAGAAACTCACATCGTTGCTTGCCTGCATTCCCCGACGTCTCCGAATGCAACTTGGCACGCCGCTGAATGCGCTTATCAAATTACACCACATTTTGCTCTTAATATGCTGCATATTTCCCTCACAGAGATAGCAGAGTTGTTTTGTTTATTACTATAGTGAGAGTCGTGTGTTACAGGAGATAGACGGCTGGGGAGGGAGAAACAATCCTGGAAGGAAGAGGCAATTTGAGTCACTGCACAGAATATTTCTGGAAAGGCCTAAAAACAAAACCACAAAGTCAGATTCAGAAAAGAAAAACTGGTTTATTATATAGCCTACTGCTTTCTCTTTTTGTGGTAACTTTAAATTAAAATAATGAATAAAGCAAAACTCTAACTATTAAATACATACTGGGTACATCAATGGAAATATGTATTTATGACTCATTGGGTCAAAATCTGTTGATTAAGAAAGAGATCAAACCTGTAGAGATGGAATGACTTCAAACCAAATTCACTAACAACACAGTTAACAAAACTTTCAGAATGTTTCTGTTTCTTTGTCGTTACAAATAGTGAACATTTCAATTCAAACTTTGAAGCAGTAATGTACAAGAAGATGGTTGACTAGAATGTCATTTTAACCCCCTCTGGGATTAATAAAGTATATTGGATTTAAAGTTTTTAAGAAAAACCACAAATCTCAAATTTTAGTTTTTAAAAATATGGTAAAGGTTTCTCAAATGACAAACTTTAAAGAACGTAAGTTTGACATGATCTGGTTTATCCAGAATATTATGACCTACTGAGAATCAAAATTATTTTAAACTTATTAAAAACGATAATATAGTATTTTAATTTAGCACTAATGGAAGCTACAAAGCAGATGTCAGTTTTAGCATCATTAGCGGCTAACAATTCGCTACTGAAGGAAAGCTCATCAGTGAATTGGCTGATCCAATCAGAAGTGTTCCTTCATTCTGTCAACATTACAGCATGTCAAGAACTACTTCCTGTTTTGCTTCAAAATAAGACAGGATATCAAGACAATAATTCTCTTCACTTGAAGTCTCATAATGAATCCTTAGTCATGTGACCTGCAGCTGAATAGTGCGTAGCACAGGAGACTTCAGTTTGATGAAATATTATAATGTCATGTTATTACCAATAGAAACTCCCCTGAACAGACAAACATGTCTGTTCAGGGGAGTTTATGTAGCTCCCAGGGCAGCTTCTTCTCAACACATCTTACAGGTTGTTTGTTTTGTGCCTGACAACTATTAGAGTTAATACATAAATATGTATTATAGTAGCAGAGAGGCCCTATGATTTTGAACGAGTTATGTCTTAGATATGACATTTCATGGCCATGATGAGTTTTATTCTTGTTCTTACAAACTGGAGTGAAGAAATGTCTCGGTGTCTTCAGCATCAGAAACTCTTAGTGCACTAGATATGGACGGTGATATCAATCGCTGTATTGTTCATGTATGCATGACAGCAGGAGAAACTAGGCTTCATTAAAACATGAAGCACAATTCACTGATGGATCCAGGCAGATATTACACTGCAAACAGAGTGAATAAATATAAAGTGAGAGAGCTTTAATGTTTTTACATTGTTAAGATGATTAGTTAATTCTAAAGAGAGCTAATTCATTTTTTCAGGTTACTTAGATTACTTAATGTGACAAATGCTCTTACCTTTTTGATACTGTGTGCTCAAAAATATTAACTACAAAAATGAATTAGAAACCAGGATGATAAATAAAAGCTGCTGTTCTTCATTTTGTTATCAGCACAGTGACTGCATGAAGACTCAGATATCTTGTCAGCTTGGACTCTGAAGTTAAACCTGGTTGTTGGATGTGAAGAAATTGTTCTCCATCTGGGGAAAAAAATAGTTGTTGTTCTCTGCATATAAAATGGCTGATTTCCTCTGAAATGTCCCAAATAAAAAGTGAGGTCAGGTTTTTATAGTGTTTGCTCTGTTTAGCCCTGACAGTCACTAACATTTGTCCTTGCAGGACAACATGTCTCTGATTTGAAATTTTCCTCATTGTTACAAAACGTCCTCCAACATCATCCATTGCTCCTGGATGGGATATTTGGAGGTATAACTTATTTTATAGTGCTAAAGCACTAAATCTGGCCAAGTATTTTGTCTAGTTTCTACTGCAAACACCTTAGTGCGATAGCAATAAGATAAAACTAACTAGCAAGTGACTTTTCTGTAAGATATGAATATTTATGCTGAACTCGTCCGACCACCTCCCACCAGGTTGTTTAATAGTGAAAAGTAGATTTAGAAAAGCTCTTGAAAGGTACAGTGCATGTGTGCATGTGCACTGATACAAAGCAATACAACTTCAGTTGGAAGCCAACATAATTAATAGCAGGCAAAGTATTTTATTTTCTAAGTCAGTGGTTTGAAGTGACAGCAGCAGCAGAGAGGAAAGTAACGATGACACCAGACAGCTGTGCTCATGTAAAACTGCTGCCATTGTTTCCTTTCCTGTTGCAGCGCCACCTTCACTGCACATGCTCAGTCTCACAACAGGAAGCTAACAGCAACAGAAAAAAGGCAACCGCTAAGGCAATGGTCAACTGCAGGTTCCTCAACTTAAATGTCTGCAGGTTTCAGCTCCAACATCTTTACTCCCATATAACCTGACTGTCACAATAAGCAATCACATGACAAACTGACATAAGCTCAATCATTTCTACTGATTAATAATAATATTCATCTATATTAATCTAATAATAATAATAAATATTTTTTGAAGGGCAATTTTGTTGACACTGATTTCATAATCCATTCTATTTACAGTTTCGGTTGTGTGTTTTTTTTGTTTTGTTTTGTTTGTTTATTTCATTTGTATTTGGATATTGAAAACTTCCAGTTTCAGTGTTAAGTATTTTTCACAAAATTAAAGGAAAACTGAATATGCATTCAGTTTTATATTATATTGATATGCCAATATCAATATAATACTCTCAAAACAACATTATCATTCATCGCAATAATCACTGGAATAATTTATGGTCCAGTAAAAGTTTTAATTGTGACAGGCCTACTCCATTAAAACATTATAAAACTGATTAAAACAGAGTAAAACAATATAAGATCAGTTTGAATCCTGACATGGTAAAAAATAGAAAAGCAAATAAATCATCTATTAATTTTTGAGAAGGAAACTGACACTGCATTCAATTTTTTCCATAATTGAATGTGTGTGTTGGATCATCGTCCTGTTGGAACATCTGTCCCCAGGTTTTGAGTTGGAAGAGAAGCTGAACAATTTGGACAAACTGACAGTTAATTCCAACCAACTAATTAAAGTTAACTTTTTCTCACTAGAGAGCAGTGTTGTGTTCAAGACCACCTAACCCGAGACCAAGACAAGACCAAGACCAGAGTGTATCGAGAC
>NW_015114418.1:99325-105625 GCF_001443285.1 Poecilia latipinna | reverse complement strand
TGGTCTTAAGACCAAGACCAACTTCGAG
Source organism: Poecilia latipinna (assembly GCF_001443285.1). NCBI lineage: Eukaryota > Metazoa > Chordata > Actinopteri > Cyprinodontiformes > Poeciliidae > Poecilia > Poecilia latipinna. The sequence continues at coordinate 105,597 of NW_015114418.1, read as the reverse complement.
TACCACAACACTGCTAGAGAGTTTTCAAATATGAATAATTATACCAGATGTTTTTATTGCTGTAAAGTGTAAATTCTCCACAAATTGAGACATTAACAAAAAGTCATTGGACTTGAACACATGTCTTTGTATTTGAGCCAGTTTTATGATTTTATCCCTGCAAAGTTTAGAGAAAATAAACAAAACTAGTGGCACACAGTAACTAGCAGAAGTTGTTTTTGAGTGTAATAATGACACCCTGAAAACACAAAATGGACGATATTCATAGATGAAGAACGTTTGCAAGGTTCTGCATGTAAGCATTGTTTTAGATAAAGTCAAAGGAATATGAAGTAATATTCTTAAGTTCATAAACGTTTGACTGGATTTTGACGGAGTGTTGGAGAAGTCTTCCCTCTCAGCGATTCAAAGAGATGCAGTTTTGGTCGGTTGTTGGGCTTTGACCACTTCTCACATCCATCACAATCTGTCCCCACATCTGCTGTCGTCACCCTCAGCTAAATCTGTCTTGCCAATAAGCTGAAACACAATCTTCTACACTGGAATAAAAGCTTAAAAAAACCAAGAGCTGGACAAAATTAACCAAGCCACTGTGCGTGACCTTTACTGCAAAGCTCTATTCATCAAACACAATTTTACTATTTAAACAAAGCGCCTATGGAAGTGAGGCGGCAGGACCTGGCAAAGTTCAGATGATGAAACTGCAGTGGCTCCGATGGTGTTACACTTAAGCTGAGAAGTTTGGGGCAATTCACTAAGAGTAACCCTCCAAAACGTGGTGTTGTTGGCCTGCGTGGTCAACAGCTCTAAGTGTGTGTGTGTGTGTGTGTGTGTGTGTGTGTATGCGTGTGCACGCGTGTGTGTGCAGTCACATGTGAGCAACCTGCTGGGTTGTATTGCTAGTTAAAGGGTTCAGGTTTGTGATGTGTGCGTCTCCTCTGGCAGTGTCACAAATCTCCCATCGAACAGGCAAGGTGTGAGGGAAACGGAGACAAAACGCTTCCAAAATAACCTTCTGTTTCAAAAATTTACTACGTTACTAAGAGCGTCAAAATAAAAATGAAAATGCCAAATACAACCAGCATGACAGCAAAACACAGCTGGTTTTTCATCTACCTCGTCGTTAACACCAACCAGTTTAAATGTGCTGCTCCAGAAAACATCAACAGCCAATGATACGGTCTACTAACGCATGAACACGCTCCGTCTATTAGAGGCTTTTTTTTGTTAAGCCGTTTAGGATGTTCCTGTGTTTAAGCACATATGGAAACCCAGATAAATTTCTCAGTTTTGTCTCTACAGTCTCCCACTTGTTCTTCACGCTTGTTCACCAGTCATCTTCCCTTTCTACCTTTGGGAACAGAGTGGGAAGAGGAAATGTACGGAGGTATTCATGTCTGAGTCACCATCCACTCGGCGGCGTGATCCGTTCCCCTGGAGGGAGCTTTAACCATCCTCAACTTTAGCGACATATGCTGCCGTCCAATTGGAGCAACTGCAGCCTCTGGAATTACTTCGGCTTGAGATAAATTTGGAGTTAATCTGATCGCGAGTGACCTCTCGCAAAAAAACATGGGAGGATATGTGCTTCCCATGTCATACTCTCTTCATTTCACGGCAGACTGAGAACAAGCGACAACATGAAAGACCTGAGCAAAGCATTCTGGGCTGGGGATGAACCCCGCTGTGCAATATCCTCCTCTCAACACCCTCAATTTGCCTTTTGTTTCTTATAGACGGCATCCTTGGCTCAGGAAAACGTTGCAGCTTGTTCATCCTTGCCAGGGTTTTGATGTCTTTTCATATGGAGTGCTACTATCTCAAGCTGCCTTCAATCTCTCTTCAAAACGCTCGTTCCAAGTTCCAAACTGTGAAGATTACTTGTCAGGCATTCAAGATTTTGGGGGATATAACAGGATTTTTTTCACCTTATGTTGTTCAGTTTTGCAAAGCAAATAGCAGAAAGTTGGTGAAAAGAACTGTATCGTTGAGCATATACTCGAAGTGTAACGAGATATTTATTTTTGTGAACATTGTGAACTGTTTAGTGAGAATCTGCAATCAGTGCCAAATAGTCCAGCCAAGGTTCCTCTGGTCCATATATGAAGGGGAACTGAATGTTGAACATATTGATATTGTTGTCAGAACATATATGGTTTAATGTCAATAAAAATGAATAAATCTAACATACAGAGACACATGGAAGTAGAAAGCAAGTCAAATTTGTTTATACTAGGGGTGCACCAATTGCAGTTTTCTGGCCAATCACGATTACCGATCTATTAAAAATCCTGACCTGCCGATTCCAATACTGACCAATACTAATTTTTTTTGTCTAAAATGTTGCTAAATGTAGCAAGAAAGTTGATGAGTTGCCAACAGTGAGATGACTATTGTTAACTCCAAACATACAGACCTGACCTGGTGGGCTGGTCTGTTAGTAAAATCTCTCTCACAGCTGAGCAGAAGTTGAAAACAGCTGATTTAAATACCTTTTCCGAGGAAGATAAAAAATTTTTACAGCTTCACATGTAAAAATAGGTTGATCACTGATTTAACCAAAATTAGGGAAATCAGCACCGATAAATCAGCTGGTCGATAAATCAGTTCATACTTTATGTGTAAGACACACAAATGGAAATGAACACATTTCTGAAATGGTTTAAGCCTTTTTTATAGTGACAGCTTTAATACTTCTCATGTATGGATGTGATTTTGGTCCATTCTTCTACATAAACTGGACTGCAGTTAGGTGGGTGGCTGAATCACCTTTGGCTAGAAAATCTACAGAACAATATTTAATGCTGTCCTTGATAAAATGAATTTAAACTGAAATGAATCTGAATTGAGCAGTCAATGAATTTTAGATGTCAAATTATCAATGATTGAATGTAATCCAGACTATTGAAAATAAAATTAACAGAACAATGTTTGAAAGGTATGAAAAGGTTGTCAGGGTGTTCGTCCACACCCTGACAAACGTTCTTTACTAATCATCTCTGACACAAATGGACTCTGAAGCTACTTTCTTCTGTTGTTCAAAAAAAGAGTCCGAAACATAAACTGGGTGATGAATCTATCATATCCTGGTCTCATATTAAATGGACATGGTGAGAGAAATTTCATGCCTGAGCAAGGCATTCTGGGCTGGGGATGAACCCCGCTGTGCAATATCCTCCACTCAACACCCTCAATTTGTTTTTTGTTTCTTATAGAAGGCGTCCTTGGCCTTCTATAATAGAATATTGCGAGATTTCATGATAATCCTAATCTCTGGTAAAATAAACTTCATCATTGTTGGGTCTTCTGAATCGTACGCCTTTTAAATGCTTGTACACAAATGTGTCAGTAACATGCAAAATGCTAAAAAATGTCAACCTCCAACTCCACTAAAGTACTCTGTCGGCTTTCTCATTTATGCTCAATTTAAGATGATAAAACCTGAAAAAGCCATTTAAGGTTTAAAAACTAGTGAGGGCAGAACGGCTGCGGCTCGACCACCAAAACGTTTGAGGAGTTTGTCATTGAAAAGCAAACCAGAACATACTGGGCAAGAAGCTTTGAAATTTAGTTTGCATCAGATTCTCTTTTTCCATTTATTGGAGTACCAGAGTGCATTAACGTGAATCGCTTATGCTAAATGCAGAGCTTATTCATATGGTAAGTGCTAGAAAGGTATTTCTCCAGCTTGAATTTATTGCCATCTGTGTAGCAAATATATGAAAATAGCAACGGCCTGAGTGGAGGAATCTAATGCAGAAACACATTGAAAGACCCAGGGGTCTTGTTGCCCATTATGCATTCAGTATTTTCATTTTTATACACCGCAGCAGGTATTATGAGGAGTTCAGCTGCAATATAAGTGTGTCCGACTACAGGTGTATGTGCTGCCTGGTTGAGCATTAACTTACAACCTTACTGAATATTTAATAAAACATAAATGTTAGCAGGAGCAGAGTCAGACCGACCTCACATTCATCACTCACTTCTCATGTCAGCTGACACTTTGTGTAATCAGAGTCTGTCAGGTTTTTTAATCTGTTCAGATATATATATTTTTTATTTTAAAAAAGGAAGAATGATGGAAAATTGTCTTTTTTTGAGTTTTAAATGACGCTATGTCATTCCCTGATCAAAAACATACCAGAGTGTTGCTTTGATTGATTAATGTTTGAGAAACCCACACAGCTCCTCAGACTAGTGGCAGCAGCAATTAGCAACCAGCAGGTGGAGCTGAACATGAATTTATCATAGAAACTACATTTCTTTGCTGTAAGCAGCATAAAGATGTGAGGAAGGGGCAATGATCAAGTCCAAGGTCATATATATGATGTGAAGTTTAATTTCGTTTCAAGTCAGTTAGCTGAACACTACTTCTTGTTCCACATCTGGACAGTGGTACCATTTTACTTTGTGACAGTTTGTTGTTTGAAATATTGAAGCAACCGTTGCCATGGCAGAGGGAACTGTAGAGTTGCCCAGTCATTGCTAGGACAACCACGTAGTAACACGAGGTACGGTAGCTCAAAGGAACAATGCAGAAACCATTGATTACTTTCTGATTAGTATTAATACTGATTATGTTCAGTATGTGGAACAGTTCAAACAGACCGGAGCAGATCTGATTGGAAACAGAAACAGAGTTGGAATAGGTGGACCCGCCCACTTCCTCCTCTTCTGTTTTCGGGCACAGTTTTCAGTTTCTCTTTGGTAAATTATTTACATCTCTATACAAGTTGAGCTGTCTGACAAACTCACCTACTTCACTTTCTTTCATTTTCTTGGAAAAATCTGTTTTGTCACGTGATTGCGACTAGTTGATTGGCTCCGTAAAAAGTAATTGCAGAGTAAAGAATTGACTAGTCGGTGCAGCCCCTACATCCACCCAGCAGACTGAAACAATGCTGCTGCTAACGAACCCTCCATCTGGGCCTTCTGCTGTTTCCATGACAACCTGGCTGTTGCCCTCTGACTCCTCACAGTGTCCCATCTGAGCCTCAACAGAACCCAGTTGGTTCTGCAGATCTACCTGTACACACCCAGAAAACACCAAGCTGCAGGTGAGTTCAGCAGACTGAGGACTGAGGAAAACTCAGATTCTGTAAAGCTAATCTTGCTTAAAAGAAAATAGATCCATAATTATGCATCTTTCCAGTAGATTTGTACAAAGCTTCTTATTTAGGCCATTACTGCTGCCAGTAAAGTCTGGAAGCAAATATCACTGCTTGCCCAAAATGTGGAAGATGAAAGTAGTAATCATCCTGGATACATTTAAAATTCATGAACAAACTTTCAAAGGTTTTGGACAGTTTCTTTTAGAACAACCTATTTCTCAAACTTTCTGTGGAGTCGTATTTTCTTGACATTATTTTTAAAGATGAGAACAGCAAGAGTTTGTGTGTAAAATAATTTTAAAAATCAGAAGTCATCATCAGTTTGCAAACTTTTTTGTTTTGAACAAAACATGCCATTCATTTTCTCCTCATCATTCAGATTCTCTGGTGCAGATTGTACGACTGACCTTGACTCTTCAGCTTTTCCTTTATTCACAGCCAGCTGATTGACCTCCAGGCTTTTCTCAACTCACTCAGTCATTTATAATCAACCTTTCTGTACATTCTTTATGCTTTGGATGCAGATGGCTTCATCATGTTTTCTTTAAGAGCATCTCAAGTTACACAAATTCATTTATTTTCCCCATTTACAATCTTCCATCATAGACTTCCTACACATTTTCATCTGTGAACCTTTTAAACTCTTCTTTTTAGAGTTTGTTTTCAGTACAACTGTATGTCAAATATTTCTATGGTGAACAGGAGGGAAGGAGGAAAAAACAGTAGTAAAAAGAAAACAAGGATGAAATGAAACAAAAGACTGAAGGTCAAGTAATAAAGGTCATAAAGAAGAAAGAATGGAAGGGAACAAGGAAGGATTTTACTTATCCATACTTTTAAAATGTTAAAATCAAATTCAATCATTTTCCAGTCTCTTTAGGAACCATGACAGCATTAGGTAGAGGTTTCAAAAAAAGTTCTTACAACTTGTTTTCCCACTTTGCTGTGTAAAAAACTTGAAATGCCCTTTTTTTTTAATTAATTTAAATGAGAGGAAATGAAGGGGACTTTGTGGAACATCAAGGCAAGACAAGTCTTCTATATGAATAGTGTGTGTTAAAGGTGTGAAATTGACAGTGTTTCTGTTCATAAAGACATATAATATCGATGCCAGGCGAGATCTGTGGCTAAATATTACACATGTCCAAAAGCCCATAA
>NW_015114418.1:80293-96097 GCF_001443285.1 Poecilia latipinna | reverse complement strand
CCCATAACATGTCTAATAACTGACCCAGTTATTAAGTTGAGACATAATTTGGTGTCAAATGTGAATCTTAAAATTAAGATGTTTTATTTCTAATAACAGGAGGAAAACAAAAACGAGGATGAAACAAAACAAAAGGCTGAAAGGTCAAGAAGCAGAGGTCATTTAGAAGTCAACGTTTTATTCCTAACAGCATCATGCAAAGCATGCAATACAATAATGTAGCAAAGATATTAGCATCAATGTTGAAATCTACGAATGCACCTTTAAAAATTTCCCATCCGTTCTTCTGATTGGACGTTAGTATAGACAGGAGTTCAGACTGATTGAAGGGGGAGTGGATGGAGACGGCAATGGAAAGGTCACCATGAATAGAACATGAGGGTGATCTGGGTCAGGCTGCTAAATGTCCGTCACCTTCCTGCTGATTATTTCCAGCTGGTTTGGGTGTGAATCCAGATCTCCTCCATATTCATGCCTGAACCTCACCATACACACTGCACTCAACATCTTTACATCCAGGAAATTGGACTGGAAATAATGGAAGGAGGCATGGGGTTGGAAGTGTGACCTTTGACTCTCCCTTTGTGTGTGTGCATGGGTGTAGGGCTTAAATAAAGAGCCCTGACTGGTGTGGATTAGATAAATTTATGTTTTGGTTACAAAGGCGATTAGAGCGATAAAACATGGACAGCCTCCATAAAGAACATTATTCATCCTGAAGCTCCGTCACTTACATTTTAATTAAGCTGCACCTGTATACACCAAGTTTCTGTCACTCTAAATAGTTTAACTACACTCTTAGAAATGGCTGTAAATTTACAGCAGAATTCTAGCAGTAACATACTGTAATTAGAAAAATACGGTAGAATATTGTTAAATTGATGTCTTCTTCTGTTGTCAATCTAGACCAGGGGTGTCCAAAGTCGGTCCTCAAGGGCCGGCGTCCTGCATGTTTTAGTTCTTTCCCTAGTGGTTGTAACAACCTCCTCATCAAATCAGTGTTCTGCTTAGGCCTTCTAATGAGCCATCATTTGATGCAGGTATTTAAACCAGGGAGAGAACTGAAACATGCAGGACGCCGGCCCTCGAGGACCAACTTTGGACACCCCTGATCTAGACTGACGACTGGCAGTAGACTACCATAAAATGATTGTACAATACAGTTTTTTTCCTAGGCAAGACATTTTACTTGTATTTGCATCTTAGATCAGTGTTTTTCAACCACTGTGCCGCGGCACACTAGCGTAGAGTGAGTGATTGTCAGGTGTGCTGTGGAAATTATCCAATTTCACCTACCGTATTTTCCGGATTATAAACTGCTACTTTTTTCCTACACTTTGAACATGCGGCTTTTCTGTGGATTCTTCTTCAACCACCAGGGGGCTCTTTAGCAGGAAGTGAATCATTGGAAGTCAAAAATAGGAAATCAAAGAAGAACGCGCAAATTTTCATTTAGAACAAGCACATGCAAGCAGCAGGCACGACGGAGAAATGTTTTCAAACTCATATGATGCAGCTTCTAAGTTGAGGAGTATTGATCTGGCAGTACAGGAGGGAAATAAAGCCGCTGCACCTAAACTCGGCGTGAACAAAACCGGATTTGGAGACGGAGAACTTAATATATCCAGCAGTTATTAGGACGCAGCCCTCTGCTGGGTCCTTATGGGAAACCGAGAGCGGCAGAGATACCAGCGGCCTGTAGCCCGGTGCGGCTGAAATATGTAAGTTTCCAGCGGGGGTCTAAAAAATTTGAAGGTACGGCTTATAGTATGGTGCGCTCATAGACCGGAAAATACGGTAATTGGTCTTAAAAGATTTTTTTGAAAACGAATTAATTATCTGCAAATAATGCCATCTTTGAGTGTCTTTGCTGTAGTAGTGACTAGCGGCGTAATCATGTAATTTTATTACCACTAGATGGCAGTAGGTACAGAGCATTTTACATTAAAACAAGAGAATTAGTGAGGCCACAGTACCAACATGACAGTGTTGTGGCACTGTTGAGGTGTATTTTTGAAGTGGACATGTTAAGTACAATTTGAAATAAGAAATGTAAAATATGATGAAAATAAATGTTTGTGTTTATTTGATTCCTATTCAAGACACTTTGATAAGAATGGCTATATATATATAATACAGGCGGCTACAGAGTATCTTTGTTTACATTTTTGGTTGGTGGTGTTCCTCTGATTGTTTCAATTAAAACAATGTACCTTGGCTCAAAAAAAGGTTGAAAAACACTGAAATAGAGAACCAGCATTTAGATTCAATATTAAACGGAAATAAAACAATACTTTCCATAATACATCTTTTAGGGAGTGAATCGAAATCTGCAGAGCAAAATCAAAAGTGTTAGATTTCTAGTGCTGTGTTGTATGTTAAAAATACAGTGTTAATTAAACACTTGTTCAGTCAAATTCTAAGATAGGTTTGTCAGTTTTCCTAAAGAGACGGTGTTTGTTCGAACCACACTCCGTACCAGTAAGTGGCGGTAATCCTACTAACAGTTTGTTGCCAATTGCCAGTAAAACTAACAAGAAGAAGAAGATGGTGTTTCTGTGACGTCACGTGTTTGCCCGGCGTCTTGTCTGAAGCTAATCATAACAAGGTAAGTTCCATGTTAAGATTATCATGTTTTTGATTATGTGTTTATGAACGCATTTACTTTCTGTTTGCACAAGAGTATTAACTTATGCTTAACGCAAGTTTATTTGTTTGGATATCACGGTACGACTAATCATTAGTACAGGGGTGCTCAAGTCCAGTTCTTGAGAGCTGCCATCCTGCAACTTTCAGATGCTTCCCCACTCCACCACACCTGAATCAAATGAATGTTTAGTTCTGCTGGTGTCCATATGGTTATGTGTATTTGTTATAAGTTGCATTGTGATCACTGTTATGTGTAGAGTGTTATGGGCTTCCCCTGTCTGACTCTGCTGACTTCCACTCGCATGTGATGGACCTGTCATGTGGACCGGGGAACAGGGGAGCAGGTGGACCAGGACCGATGCTGATCTGACAGAACACCGGAAGAGCGGAGAGTTCAGTGTGTTAGCAGTGAAGCTATTCAGTTGAGTGTAACGATTTGTTAGAGGGGCGAGCTGCAGCCTAAGGAATAGCAGCTCGCTCTTATTTCTAATAAACCCTGGTGGCAGTACTACATCTGCGGTGTGTTGGTGTCATGACAGTATTTACTTAAAGTAAACCACTTTAAAAGGTAATTACAAGGATTGAAAAGGTAAATTTCTGGTATCTGCAGACACAAGTTTTTTTTTAACCGTTTTTCTGAAAGAACGGTAAAAAAAAAAACTGGCGTCTGTAGCTACCAGTATTTTTTTTTTTTTACCGTTCTTTCAAAAAAAAACGGTAGGTTACCGTTCTTTCGAAAGAAAGGTTAACTACTGGCAGCTATAGACACCAGAAGTTTACCGCTCTTTCACAGTATCTATACCGTACTTGCATTGACAGTCAACTACTGTCAGGATTAATTATGGTACAGCTACTGTGCATTTACAGTAAACTTCTGGCATCTATAGCTGCCAGAATTTGACTGTAAATGTACAGGATTATTTCTTAGAGTGCTTTCTGTTAGAGAATTTTCGGTATTATCATTTTGTTATTACTTTAGTTCACATTCAGTCTATAGATCGTTCTGTTTAAAGTGTTCTCTTCCTTATGTGTGTATGAACTGACCTGGAGGTCAGGACTGTCTGTTTCATCTTCATGTGTAACAGTTAACTCTGTGTTTCCCAGACCTTAATTCTTATCAACCAGAATACCTCCTAACTGCCTATGAACAGTCGTATTTTGTCTCTTGTTTATCCTCCCTCTTTGTTGACAGTTTGACCGAGATTTGAACCGGACTCAGACCATAGATCAGATATCACACCTGGAACTGAGTTGCTGGTTGTTTAGGTTACATGTTTTACAACCTCTGTTGTTTTTACTGACTGCCCCCTTGGCTGTTTTTCTTTGACAATAAAACAGGGGCTCGCGTGGAAGGAGATCAGAATGCTCTGTGAACAGCTTGGAGGAGCTGTTGACGGAGACTTCTCCTTTTGCAAAAGCTTGGCCATAAAATTCATATACGTTGTCTGTGGTTCTTTTATATAGGTTTGAGAAAAAGTACCTATCACTTTCATTCAGCATTAAGTATTTCAGCTTTTTCTTTGGAATATTTAGATATGCTTTTGAAAAAAATCCATGATTTGGCATTACTCAAAAAAATCTGAATACTGAATCAGAAAAATGACATTTTCTGTCTTCTATAAATATCAGCCCACAGAAGGTCACTCAGGCTATTTGGGTTCAGTCTGGAGATTATTCTGCCTTTTTATAAGAAATATGACAGATTTGGAAGAAAAGTCACTTCTAGTTTAGAAAATAATAATGGAGAAAGTTTTAATTATAAGTCAGAGTGGACCAGTTTTTATGTTGTTGTTTTTTTTTACTTTCATAGTTGATAAAGTGAATTACTAGGAAATGTAAACTGATATGCAGCGGTTTGGTTATGTGTGTAAAAATAGTTGTTTTGTATTAAAGGTGAGAATGATACCAGAATCCAACCTGGAAAACTGATCTATAGATCCATGAGGCACTAATTAGTAATTACAACTTAAAAAGAAAAAAAAACTTCTTTCATTTATTTACTTTGTGTAAAAAATGATTAAATTCACTACAGGCACAAATAGTATGACGTTATGATACTCGAGAGCCAGTAAAGATATTAAAGTTATAATTCAGTTGCACAAGCTCTTCTTTGGTTTCTGCCAGCAGCAGCAGAGTTGCAGAGCCTGGAAAGCGGAAGGAGTGAGATATCATTTGCATTATGTTGAAATAATGCCTTTAAGAAATCAAAAAAGGCAAAAAATCATTCTTTGGAAATTGAAGTTTTTCATCTGTGAATGCCTTCAAAGGTTTTCCATCATTTCTTCGCTTCACATATTTTTATTTTTGAAAAAAAAGAAGAAGAAGAAAGATCGAACTATTTGCTTTTTCTCTGCTACTTCAAGGTGAGCAGTTAATGTGCCAAAAGGCCTTTGGCGTTTTAACCACATTGTGCTGCGCTGTGCGGCCTGTGGCCCTCCTCATTGTCTGAAGTGGAATTACAACTCGAGAATAGTCGGATTATTCATGACTGCTTCTGCTTTGCATCAGCTCATACAGAGAGCCATTGGCTCTGTCAGTCGGTGCTGGTGAGGCCATATGGTGTTGCCTCAGGGGCTGGCAGCAGGAAGAGTTGTGTTATAAAAACCCCAGGTAAAAAGTTGTTCAACTTCACCCAGCCTTCATTTTATCCCCTCCACAGTGTGAAGAACTAATGAGTTTGTGTGCCAGGACTATCTTTTAGTGCTAAGTCTTTTTAATTTATTATTGTCTTACAGAGGAAAAATGTACAGTAAATAAGGCAAGTTTGATCCAACTATTTTTAGATTGAATCTGGGAGAAAGTATCAATTATTGAGGTCTGACTGAAGAGAGAGTTGGTGCAAAGATTAATAATGAAAGACTGAAGTGTGTTGAGAAACTGGAGACAGGTAGACGAGTGTAAAGGTGAAGAGAGAGTGTGTGTGAGGTTCAGTTCTGCCCTTTCTTTTGTCTGGCTGATAACACATTCTAATGTTCTAACACATTTTCAGATTCATTTCTCTGCACTGACACATATTATGTCCAAGTTTTACAGCCACACTTTAAACACTGTAAACATTCTGAGTTCGAGATTTCTGACACTCTACTATTTTTATTTTATTTCAGGTTAAAAATGTCCAATAAATATGTTAGCTTTTGATTGAGTGTAATCAGAAATATTTTAAACAACTTCTTTTCTTTAGGGGTCACCACAGCGAAAAGATGAACAAAAATCAGTTTTATTGAGCAATGCTGGGAGCTAAACAAACTTGCTGTTTGTTAGCTAGTTAGTTAGCAACAGGAACAGCATACCCTGCCTGGCATCTTATTTAAAAACAGAGTTTAAGCAACAAAATGTATATGTTTTATGGGCTTTGAAACCATATGTCTTTAAATTCATTCGCTGAAATAAAAAACTAGCTGATAACTGCAGAGAAGTTGACAAATGAGTTTATATTTTAAAAGGTGGGTATTTTTAAACTTTAAAAGTAGAGAGGATGAACGCATGAGATGCCCTGACTCCATCGTGATATGGATATGCCTTTGAAAAAAAGTTCAGCTTTAATGCAGAACATTTCCTTTAAGTTTACTCCAGTAGAAAACCTCATTTCTTTCTTTTCATCGGTTCTTAGTTAACGAATCAACTTGACATCAGAAAACTGCTACTAGTGACTGAAGGCAACGAGTTCTTGCCAAATTGTGGAGAAATCTAATAATTTATGGTTTTATGTTTTGCGGTTTCAGAGGCAGAAATCCTGAAAAGTTCAAAAAAATTTTTTTTTTTTTACAGCTTTCATACAGAGTGGCTGAATGAAGCTAAATCATACTCACTCTTACACTTACAGAAAGCACTTTGCCAAATCTGAAAAAAAAAAAAAGTTAAATCCTTTGTCATTTACTTGAATTTTATGTTCGTTTTATGAGCAATTTCCTGCTGAAAATTGTTTGCTTGTCATTCTGCTCTCCCATCTGACTACAAAAGCCCTTAAACTTTAACAAAACAATGAATTTGGCTCTGTGCAAACTTTTTCTGCTCTGTGTACACAACCTGCACAGTGATTACGTGATTTTTCTTTCTTTCTTCCATGTTTTGGTATTTTGTTGAATATGCAGTTTTGCCCCTTTTCCTGCATGGTCTTTTCTCAGAGATGAGCAGGTGGTTTAGGATCCATACTTGTTCATCTTGACATTTATTAAAGGCCATTTAATGCTCAGCAGATAGGCTGAGGATTTCCAAACAGGAAATTGTTTGTTTTTGTTGGTGGTGTATTCCCATATAATGACGGCTGTGGATGTTAGCTTCTGCTGTAGTGCTAATGCTGCTACCACTATAGCATGTCATGATTTATACATATTTGCTGTTTGAACTATTCATTTTTTGAGGGAGTCTCAAGTATTTGTTGACTGTGGTTCCTGAGCGCTGGGAATTCTGGGAATACACAGCAGCACGGAATGGTATAACCCTTATTCTGGTTTTGATTTTGGTTCTGGTTCAACTCTGAATCCAGAACCAAAACCAAAAATGGAGAAGCAGCATTCAGCTTCTATGCACCACAGATCTGGAACAAACTCCCAAAAAACTGAAAAACAGCAAATACTTCGATCTTTGAGGCTAAAGCTGGTTGAAGCTGCTTTGATTAGTGAAATTCTGATCAATACATCAGATATCTGTTTGCTTGATGGTATTTGACAAAATGTAATATTTATTTCATAATTGATGACTGCATGAGGTTTTTATGAAGTAAGGCATTTTGAAATGTGCTTTAGACATAAACCGGACCTGAAAGAACAAAAACTGTAAAGTTTTGAAATGGCTAACTGGTAACATGACCAAGCATCCTGTACGTTTACTGAAAATTGACTTTTTTTTCTTGTTTTTATGTATTTCACTCATCTTATTAGAATTTGAAATGGCGGCTACACTGAGTGAATGTGTTTCTGGAGGAGTAAATGACTTGTAATCTGTGGTTCTGCTCTCGGGTACCAGCTCTGGACCTAAAGACCCAGTGGAGCTCAGTGTGTTTGGGTGAACGGAGCAACTGCTTTAAGAACGCCAATAAATCTGCATAAGAAATAGTTTCCAGCAGTGAGTCGGATCCCAGGTCTTTTACTCCCAACCTGCTCCACTAAACTCTGCCAGTACGAAGGTGGTTAGAGCCTCACTAAATTGGTATGCAGCTGGACTGACTCACTTTACAAATCCATCATGTACACGAGTTTCTTCTCTGAGCTTTAACAGGATGACTTCATTTGTCAGACATATTTTACACAGCGAAGCTGTTTAAACACAGTAAGTGGAATAACATATCCTTATGTTGAAATATGTGTTGCATATGTTACACCCACCTGGACTCATTAGGGAATCCTCAACGCAGATATCTATAGTGCAGTTATGCATTAGAATAACTGATAGAAGTATTAATGTTGAAAACTGAAGCTCTTTAAATGTTTGGAGAGAAAAGAATATTATAAGAAACCAAAATGGTTATTTGTGCAGCAATAAGCATTATGAAGTGAGACAAACTATATTGTTAATGGGAAAAGGGGCCATTCAAACTGGATCTATGAAGCTGCCACTTTTAACTAAAGGAGAAAAAGAGACAAAAGGCAAAAGCTCAAGCTTGAACTCTTTGACTTCAGTAACGTCTGTTAAGAGAATAAAATCACCAACTTCTGGCTCGTTATATTCTCTTGTGCTTAAATTTATTTTCTTAACACGTCTTATCTATCCTTGCAGTCTTTTTAACAAGTTCACATTCAATCTCCGAAATCTTTAGTTGCTCAGTTTCAAGCTGAAAAAATTATTCATTACTCCTTATATGAGATGAAGTGTCACTAAAAATATATGATAAAAGGTAAAATACCATCCAAACCAGTGAATGTAGCTCAGATGATGAACAGCTGTGGGTTAATATTTGAGCTCTGTGTTATTTTTGCTTCAGTTCTTTGTTTATCCTTAAATCCATCTGGAATCATGAAAAAAAGAAGGGTTAAACGCCAACATGTTGCTGACAGCCGCATGTTTGAGGAAGACGATGGGGAAGAAAAGACAGCTGACAGGATCACCTGGTGTGTAACACCTGAAACCAGGTGACAAAACTGTGAGTGACATCACAGCACCAGGTTGGACTGTTCACACACATCACATCAGGAAAAACTTCACCAAATAAGGAAACAAGGCAATCTTTGTTATATCTGCATATCCAAACTGTAAACTGATACATGGATTCTGCAGATTTTTGCATCTTATGGTTTTGAACACTACAGCTAAGCCTGCTTCTTCAGTCCTGTTTGTATCTAATGAGACAGGAAGTCATCTCAAACGAAGAAAGTGCTGCTGAAAAGTTGAACAAGCAGCAGCTGTGCTGTACCTGAGCGCTGTAGAGTAAAGCAAAGTGCGTTGGAATAAAGTGGACCGTACAACGTCCCTGCTGATTTCTCTCCAGTCTCATTAAAACTTGATGAAGGCGAACACTCCCTTTAAAAGCAGCAGCAGCTCTTTGACAGAGCGCGGCCCGCTTTTGCCCATTAGCATAATGTGTTTGGTGATGGAAATAGGCAGGATGGTGAAAACACAACTTAAGGCTGTTTGGAGCTCAGGCTCAAACTTTCTCAAGTAACCAAGCAGCTTATTTTCCCCCCGTATTGTAATGTTAATATAATCTGCCTCTTCATACACCTTCAACTTTTCCACATTTTGTCACATATTATATAGCATGGTATAGTTATAAAATGGGGCTGCAAAGTGGCCCAGTTGATAGAGCTGTTGCCTTGCAGCAAGAAGGTTCTGGGTTCCATTCCTGGCCCGGGGTCTTTATGCATGGAGTTTGCATGTTCTCCCTGTGGGTGCGTGGGTACTCCAGCTTCTTCCCACAGTCCAAAAACATGACTGTCAGGTTAACCAGGTTAACTGGTTTCTCTAAATTGTCCCTAGGTGTGTGTGCGTGTGCGCATGGTTGTTTGTCCTGTCTTTCTCTTTGTTGCCCTGTGACAGACTGGTGACCTGTCCAGGGTGACCCCGGAATGTTCACTGGAGATAGGCACCAGCAACCCTCCTGACCCCAATAAGGGACAAGGGTGTATAGAAAATAGATGGATAGTTATAAAATAACCACAAAATAGGAACATATTTAACATTTAAAAGATACTCAGATCCTCCTAAATAAATCCAGTGCAACCAATAACCTCCAGAGATCTCTAATTGAGTCCATAATCTCAGCATAAATCTTCTGTTTTGATATTTTTATAGTTTTGAACAATTTGTTGTATGGGTGGGTTACGAGTTAAAAGGAGAACTGTGGAGAACATTTCCACTTCTGTTCCACTTATATAAGACAGAACATGAAGGACTGAAGACCCTAATGGATTTATATGAACTTTTTCTCATCAGTTGTATAGTATCAGCTCCTCGGTTTTACCTTCTGTCATTTCCCCAGTGACAGTTCGCTTTTCCCCAGGATGCACAACAACAAATGAAAACCTTTTCACAATGAGAGAAAATCTGAGTAATTCAGTATAAAATCCACCTACAAGAGGAGGAAAAAACAGACGTTTTGAGGAAAAACATTGCAACCAATCAAGAGCTTTTAACCACTTAAAGTTCTGGGCGACATGTTGAAGCGTTTGTGCGACCGCCTGGAGCATTCGTCTGACAAAGGAAATCCTTTCAGATGGCAAGCCTAAAGCAAACGGGTGGGGATTGAAATGTAATGTACTGCATTATTATTGTCTACTCCATATGTATCAGCCTACAAGCACAAAAAACGGGGAACCATAAGCTGGTTGGAGTTTGCACAGAAAATGAAAAGCTGATGGCCAGAGTCCATAAGAAAGCCAGAGTGTCACTTTTATGACTGAAGAGACAGAAACCTGAGGCACCTCGCTTAGTGGCCTCATCCGATGGTTGTTCCTCTCGGCTGGATTGCAGGGTGAGTGTATTTGTTATGGGGGGAGGGGCTGGTGGAGTGACTGAATGGCAGCACGGCATCAGCTGAACCCAGGATGGTGCCAAGGTAATTGCACGTTCTTATTTCCCCCTTGGTGGCTTCTGCCGGCACATAAGTGTCTCCGTTTGAACAAGCGGAGGTGTGTGTGCCTCTCAGGAAACTGATGAGCGAGACCAGCCTCGGGTTTCATCACAGACGAGTTACACCCTGCTAAAGTATTCACGCCTATTTCCACATCTTGTTACATTATTAATGTATTTTGTTTGGATTTTATGCGACAAGTCAATAGAAGTGGAGGAGAAAATTGGTAGTCGTTTTACTTTTGTTTTTACATATAAAGATTAAGAGTGGTATGCCGCTGTATTCAGCCCTCTTTACTCTGAAGCCCCTAAATCAGTGTTTCTCAACCCTTGTCCTCACTGCCCCACTGCCCTGCATGTTTTAGGTATTTCCCTTCTGCCACACACCTGAATTGTATCTCTGGGTGATTAACAGGCTTCTGCAGTATTTGATGGTCATGCAATCATGTGAATCAGCTGTTCTGAAATAGAGGCACATCTAAAACATACAGAGCAGGGGGGCGGTGAGGACCAGGGTTGAGAAACACTGCCCTAAATAGAAAGCACCACACCACTAACTGAAGCCACCTAGTTAGCAGGACGATCACCATGAAAACACAGAGTTACAGTGAAATGGTTTAGATCACAGCATATTTACATATTAGTGTGGCCCAGTCAAAGTCTAGAGCTCAGGATGTTTTCACACCTTATAGTCCGGTAGACTCAGATCAACTGGGGACCAAAACTGCTGTTGCTCCACCTCTAGCTGCTGTGGTTCTCTTTCTCTCTGCTCTGAGTCAAATCGAAACCCTTTGTAAAAGATATTCCCCTCCTCGCCTCTGGGGATGCTGCACCAAGAACCACTGAAGGAAACGACACAAAAACCACTGAAGATGTTTCTGTTGGCCCAACTTCCTTCTTAACCAAATGGAAACTAAAATGGAAACATAAGATTTTAGCAGTTTGAGGATTTCTCTTTAGTCTTTATCCCACTAGTGCTAGGCTAACACACTAGCTTTGGTTGGGTTTACCTAGAATGCCCTGGGCTGTAGTCCACTTCCTGCTTTTGGAAGGGTCTCCAGCCTGCTTGATGTTTAAATTCAAACTGAACCAGAGTTCACTTCAACCAAACTGAGACCTAGGTTTGTAGATGAACCAAAGTTTGATTATTGGTAGCATCAGAGTTTGATTAATACACACTTCCTTAAACAAACCAGACTCTACACAAATGAACTAAAGTCCAGTTAATATGGACCAAACAGGGCTAGTGTCAATGTACCTTGAATATAATAGAAAAGATTTGGAGCATGAATGGGCTCCAGCCAATCTGACTAAGGCTAAGCTACTTTGCAAAGACTGGAAAAATAAGAGACATACCCTAAAGGACAAGCAACTTTACTGGTTCTACATAGGACTGATTCAGGCCTCATTCTAATAACACTGCACTCTTTGTATCTTATTTATTTCATTTCACAATTAATACTCCATGGTGTTGGTCTATCATAAAAGCGTCTCATTAACACATGAAACTTGCTAAAGTGACAAACTGAAAAAATTCAGAGAGTTTGAAACTTTTTCCAAGGCTCTGTATGCAACACTTGGCTTTATGAAGTTATTTTTTCATTTAATAGGAGCTGCAGCCTCAGACAGAGCAGACAGCCAAGATATGCATGGAGCCGTGCAGGATGGTGACCCGTACAAACACTGCAGGAGATACTGGCCTATAAAAGTGGAAAACCCGATTTATTTAATTTCTTTATCTCCCTCCTCACAAACATGCACGCGCACACACACACACACACTTGCTCTCAAAGGTGTTAAATCTTTCCCCCAGGCTAACAAGCTCTCGGCGCCAGGGCAAAAGGGGAAAGGATTTCTGGGAATAGGAAGAAAGTTGAATACGAAAGATAACAAGGAAGGTTTTAAATCAAAGGCAAATTTCAGTTCAGGTCAAGTTCTGTATTCCGATAATTTAAAAGTCTCTAAAATATTTGGGTTAGGGTGGTTATTTATTTTAGACATAGAAACAATACAGTAATAACACTGTAAGTTATTTAGTTTTTAGAAATTTTAATAAAATATTGTCACAGGAATATGTTGTTCACGCTGCAATGCATTCTGGGTAAAAGACATGCAATGGTAAAACTGTCTGGCTCCTCCAACCAAAACAGTGATGAGTAACATTAATAAGCCTTTTCAATTTGAACCGGAGCTCTTTGAAATCAATCGGAACGTAGAAATCAGAAGATGTGATGATGATGAGGACCAAACAGAGGAAGAGGACATAGTTGGCCGTAGGAGCTGGTGTTTTGCTGCTGCTGCCTTCTGCTTTGTAAATTAAACAATGAATGACAGGTACCTCTGGTCGGACTGTGTGATCCGGTAAGTACTTCTATAGCTCTGTGTCCGGTTCAGCAACAACTGTTTAGGATCCAAACTCCTTCCGATGTTGGTAATGGTTTCACATTCAGTACCGGTGTTCTGCTCGTCTTTGATGTTTCTCCTAGTGTCTGTAACGCTGTGTCTGATTCAGCAACAGCTGTGCTGTTTAGTGTCCGGTGTGGTGGTAACAGCGACACCGGACTTTACCACCGACACCGGACCTCCAGGATCAGGTCGAATTAGTGATGTCAGTACAGCAGGCAGTATAGCTCGTGTTAGCATTTCAAAGACCGTCTAGACCTGCCTGTCTCAGCAAGGCATTTATTTTTATTTCATTAAGGTAACATCACCTGTTAGAACCTTTGTTAGTTCTGCTGGTATAAATGCCTCAAAGTGTTGTGGAGAAATGTCCAGGGTACAGATTAGGTTCTTCGGAAGTTGTATTCTACTCTGGCTCTGGCACTGTGTTCTTCTTTCTTTCATGTGGGAAATTATCCAGATTTGCCTCAATTTTTATTTTCATTCTTTTAAATTAAAGTCGATAGTGTCACAGTGTGGCATTATCTAAAATTACACCAGTCAAATGCAATATGATAAACCACTGCTCAGGTAAAGTTAGCCTTTCTGTGTTTACTCTGTAGATTCCAGTACAGAATGGATCATTATGCATCATCAACCTATCGGTGAAAAAAATGGTGACTTCCATGGGTGAAATATAACAAAAGAAGTACAGTTTTCAAGTAATTATGAGTTTTGGCAATTTTTTAGGTAATAGGAAAATTGCAACATATTTAGGCCAACATGTTCAACTAGTCCTGGATCATTTTAAGGTTCTCCTCCATCAGCTCTGTTTCTTCTTTTCTGCATTTCCAGTATTTTCCTGCTTCCACTGAAGTTATCTGTTATTTCTTGGGTTTAATTTATTTCTCTTTATGCTATAAGATTTGCTCAGTCATTTTACATAAAGTATCTGAACATCTTTTCAGCAAACAATGCCAGAAGGAATGAAAGGTCACAGACGTTTTGGTACTCTACCCAGAACCAGTCTGAATTCTTCACGTTTTCTGACCTCAGCCACATTTCTCAAACCAAAACTGTAATTTCTAGAACCCAAATTAGATATGCATGCTTATTACTGCATACTGCACACTATTTTTCAGACAAAAGTAAAATGAAAAGTTGCAGAGAGGTGGGAAAGTGTGTGTGTGCGTGCGTGTGGGTGCGTGCGTGCACGGGTGCATGTGTGGTTCAGAGTTTAGACTGTTTTTAAGGCAGAAGCTTAAAAAGACCTTTAAAAGATATTATCTTTTAAAGAAAAGATAATATCACCCTACAGGAGGAAGCTACACAGCATTTAAAGAGAATGTTGTGGTTTGCTGTTTCTCCTGCCAGTTTCTGTGATGCTCCCAGCAGAACTGATTTTATAGCAAACTTTTCAGGAAGCTTCCAGGGTCTTCCTACCAAAGCACATTAAGAGTATGACCACTGGTAGAGCTGAAGGTGGATCATAACTGATCCCAAGGAAAAACAATGTCTTTCATTTTCTGAAGCCACAGACCAAACACGTATCGATAAATCACCTACAGATATCGATTTCGGCAAATGCTTGATCCTCCCTCTATTGTATTAAGTTCTGCTTCCAGATATTACAGCAGATATCTTAATTTCACCTGTCTAAATTATAAAAGTTGTTTAGACAACATTCAGATTATAAATGCTATTTGAAATGAATTTATCATCTGACTGATCTGTATAAACCACATTTTAAAGAGGTATTACCAAATCTCTTCAGTAGGATTTGTGAAAATCAGCTGTGGATTTTAAAAGATCTGAATGATTAGAAAAATAGTTGTAAACAGCAACATGGAGACATTATGTTGCATATTTATGCATATTTTATCATGTAGAAGGAACATAAAGCCAAAGTACAGAATGAACTGAGTCAAACCAGCCAAACCAGTTAGAAACCTGTTCACCTGCACCAAGAACCACTGAAGGAAACGACACAAAAACCTCAGAAAAAGAGAAGCACAACTTCCTTTTTCATGAAATGCAATGATTTATAAAATGGAGTGGAGATTTTATTGATTTCTCTTTTGTCTTTGGTAGAAGATCACAAACTATTTCTTCTGTTAGCACTAGACAAGAGTATTTGTTTTGGTTGCATTTACCCAGAATGCCTTGTGCTCATGTCTGCTTCCAGCTTTGGGAGCGGTCTCCAGTCAGCTTAGCATCAGAATCACACTAGAGTTCACTTCTATGAAACCAAGACTTGGCTTTTTATGCAGACCAGAGTTCACTTCTTTCTGGACTTTCTACACAAACAAACTAGAGTTTGATTAAAGTGGACTGAACAGGGCTGGTTTAATTTAGCTGCTGCTTTCATTGTTTGTTTGTTTTTTTTTTTTTTGTCTTAAATTAGAAGAACTTAAATAAGTCAAGCTGGAGTTGTAACCATTTCAGTCAGAATATTTTGATTGGGTTCTGTCTCTGAGCACCACTGTAGCAGTGTGTGAGGCCCAGATCAGGTGCTACATCAGGGAAACTCACCAGGCTCTGCTCCAGCTTCTGGCTGAAATTACTTCAGAGGTAGAAAAAGTAAAACCTTCCAAACTTGAATTATAGCTGCTAAGTTTTAGGGATCCATCTGCCAGTGCATTATTACTTCAGGGTTTCCCCCAGTGTATTATAAGCCTGGCGGCCTGCCATGCTTTAGCCCCCAGCCAGGCTAAGCCGTGCTTGTTTTTATTTTTAGAAAAATTAATAATTGTGGGGAAGGAAACAAGTTTT
>NW_015114418.1:73586-74594 GCF_001443285.1 Poecilia latipinna | reverse complement strand
AACAGTGGAGAATGAATGTTTCACTTCTAAATTATCCAGAAAAAAATTAAAAAAATAAAAAAAAATTGACTCAGTAACTAGAACACAATGACAATGGGGAAGTATCAGTGTCAACTCTTTGGGAGGCTGGAAAAGCGGTGCTGAGGGGGAAGTTAATATCTTTGTCATCCCAAATCAAAAGAGAACGCAATAAAAAACAATTAGAGTTAGAAAATTACATACGACATTTGGAGGGGGAACATAAGAAGAATAATGATGAAACTACCTTAAAATCTCTTGGCGAATGCAGACAAGCACTGGATATCTTGCTGACGCACAAGGCAGAGGGGGCTTTACGGTTCGCTAATCAAAAGTATTATGAATCAGGGAATAGAGCTAGCAGGCTACTAGCATTCCAGTTGCGCAAGAAACAGGCAGATCGCACAGTGGAGAAGATAATGAATCCTTTTACGAAGAAAATGCTGTCCCATCCTGAAGACATTGCAGAAGCTTTCTCAGCTTACTATGAGAGACTTTACGATTCAGAGGAAATAGACAGTAAAACAGAGAAGATTAAGAATGTATTGGGTAAAATCAAGTTACCAAAATTAACTGAAAACGATGCCAAAGCAATGAGAGATCCAATTACGAAACAGGAAATTGAGGAGGTCATAAAACACTTAAAGAATAGTAAAGCGCCAGGCGCTGACGGATTTCCCGCAGAATTTTACAAGCATTTTAAAGCAGAGGTCACGCCATTACTACAGAGTATTTAATTACGCCCTCACAAATAAGGACCCTCCAAAATCTTGGTCAGAAGCAATAATATCTATAATTCCCAAAGAGGGCAAAGACCCCATAAATTGCTTGTCCTACAGGCCAATAAGTTCGCTCTGCTGTGATTTAAAAATCTTAACTACAATACTGGCAAATCGAATTCAAAAATGTATCCACACAATAATTAAACCAGACCAAACAGGGTTTATATCAGGTCGTTTAGGGATAAATAATATTAGGAGAACCTTAAAT
>NW_015114418.1:33685-69039 GCF_001443285.1 Poecilia latipinna | reverse complement strand
AAAGTGGGAACTAGAAATGAATATTGTTATTGAAGATGAGGAGTGGGAGGAGATCTGTGTAAAAGGTTTTAAGATCACCCACAGCCCAGGATGGAAGGAATTTGACTGGAAATTAAAAATGAGGTTCTTCAAAACACCTTTCGGTATTTCAAGATATGACAGAAAAACCACAAATTTGTGCTGGAGGGGCTGTAATCAGATTGGGGATCACACTCACATTTTTTGGGACTGCCCAGTGCTGATTCCATTCTGGCAGGGGGTTCAGACAGAAATCAGAAAAATATTTAAGTTTACACTACCACTGAACCCACTGCATTATATACTGGGTTTGACCTTAAGAGAAGATAAAAAGGAAGCCCAGTTATTACAGATTCTGTTACTTGTAGCAAGGAAAATGATAACTCTTTTCTGGCTAAAGCCTTTACCTCCCACCCTTCAACATTGGAAAGAAAGATTGAAGAATGTGTATATAATGGAAAAGATAACAGCAAAACTTCATGTAAAAATGGACATTTTTCTGAGTGTATGGACCCCAGCTATTTCCCACTTTGGATGGCCACATGGGTAAAGATGTCAGTGGGTTAGAAAAAGATGTGTCAGCCCCCTTTGTATATTTCTCTTTCTTAATGGAATACACTGTATATGTACACCTCCCTGTCATGTGACAAGGCCTTTTGCATGGTATGTAAATTGCCGAATTGGATTTAACCGTTTGCTGACCCCCGCCCCTTTTTTTTTCTTTCCTTTCTTTCTGTCTTTCTCTTGTGGTATTATGGAAGCCCATGTATTAATGTGCATATGCATATCTGTTGGATTCAGAATACTGTTAAATAAAGAATGTTCAAAAAAAAAAAAAAACGAGACAAATACATTTAAAAAAAAACCAGGGGAGAGAGAGTCGGACGGCATTGAGAAGCAAAAAGGCAACAACATTTTACCCATTTATTCTGTACATTTTAGTCACATGACATGATGAGTCAGTCACATCAGTCTATGCATTATAAAGGCAGAGATTTTATGTATGTCCCACTTGTAAGTAAATTTTGCTGAACTACCTTTCAGTTAATAAAACTTTTTCCATCTTCAAGCATGATCTTTCAGTATTAAGCCATTGTGAAGTAGATGGAGGTGTAGGAGATTCCAGCAGAGTAAATGCAGAGCCTGGCAAGGAGACAGCAGAAAGCCAAGACCTCCCCCAAAACTTACAAATCTTTAACCTAAAGGAACTTTTCACTTTACTTAAAACGATTGAGTTCAATGCCAGTTTCGTATCTGATCAACCCAATTTATTATGATCATCCAACTCAATTTGCTAAGTTTTTATAACTTAATTTATGAGCGTTTAACATGACAAATTTAAGTCATTCTTACTCAAATCACTTATTTTGTTCTAATAAACATTTAAAATCTCTTTGACTTAATTCTTCAGAAAGTCAACTCAAACTTTTAAGTAGTTCCAAATTAAATATTTTAATAGTACTAATAATACTCTTTTTACAGTGTTCTCTAAATACAGTCTAACTTAAAAGTTACAAATCTTTACCTTAAATGACCTTTTAACTTTGACTTTACTTGAAATAATTAAGTTCGGTACCGTATCTGTATCCCACGTCTGACACCATGACTCAGCTCAGCAGGGACAGATTCCCAGTTAGGCCACCGAGGATCTGTGGGTGGAGTCGTCGTCGTCTTGTGATTGGAAGGTTGCAGGTTTGATTCCAGCTTCCTCCTGCCTCATGTCGATGTGCCTCTGGGCACTTAGCCGATCTGTGTACAAATGGGTGAATGTGACTGTAGTGTAAAGCGCTTTGAGTGTCAAAATGACTGGAAAAGCTCGATACAAGTTCAGTCCATTTACCAGTTTTTGAAGCAAACTAAATGATTTGAGTGAGACTGACTTAATTCTGTTACCTTAAACATACTGAATAAATTTGTTTAAAACATTAACAAATTGAGTTGGATGATTATAATATATTGAATTAGTTAAACTTAATAAATTAAGTTTTATAAACTTAATTTAATTGCTTGTCACCTATAGAAGCAATTCAATTAAGTTGGTTCAACTATTTTTTTTTAGAGTGTACATCAGCGTTTGGCCATCTTTGTCAGCCATGTTGGACCAAAATGGAACCATGGCTGATTATTTTCTTTAAATTTATGGAAAACATTAAAAGTTTGTGTTGCATTGATATATCAATCAATCAAATGTTATTTGTATAGCACATTTCAGCAGCAAGGCATTTCAAAGTGCTTTACATAATTTAAATAAAAACAGCATGTGACACTGAATAAACAGTGAGAAAGAGAAAGACATTTTGAAAAAGATAAAAAAAATAAAAACATTAAAACCCCTTTTAGGACTTCAGTTAAACGTCATTTAACAAGGATTCTCACAGCCCTAGATATAGATTTGTTGAACTGAGACGTTTTCCGGGGGGCTTTGCATAGACAGTGTGAAAGAGAAATAAAAATAAGTTAATAACTAGATGAAAACTAGAGATAAAAACATTAAAAACATCGAATGTATGATGACAGTTCAGATGACATTTCAGCAGAAACACAAAGTGACCTTGTATCATCTGTAATATTTGCATTATTTGTCAGGTAAAATACATAAATGAACATCTAGTCCTGTTTCTACGTCAAATTCCTTTGACTCTGCCGTAGTCGGCCTTCACAGATGAGGACGACTTAGACTGCAGACAGCGGAGTCGACTTTGTTTAAAGTCCCAGAGGAGCAGCTTCTGATCAATGCAGGGAACACGAGGACCTGCTGGAGAACAACCAACACTGGTCAGGGAGTGGACTGTCCTGGATGCGGTGGCGGCGCAGGGCGGTCCGACCAGAGGGTCACTCTCTTGTCAACTCATTGTGAAATAAAGGGCCCAAAAATCCTTAAAAAACTGGAACAATAAACTGCACTGGACTCATAATGCTGATGCACTTTACAGGAAGGGCCAGAGCAGACTCTACCTGCTGAGGAGGCTGATGCCTTTCGGACTGCAGGGGGCGCTATTGAAAACCTTTGTTCTGTGGTGCATCTACCATGGTGTCTGTCAGAGCAGCAGCTTCTCCACGACTGAGAGGAAGCGGTCAGATCAGCTCATCAGGAGGGCCAGCTCTGTGACTTTATATTCTTTATAATCTTTGTATGAATCTACTTGTGTTTATTGTCTGTCACTTTGCTGCTACTGCACAAAAATATCCCTGTTGTGAGACAATAAAGATAACTATGTTCTAAATACTTTCAGGAGACAAGAATATGATGTATGATTTAAAGCTTCAGCACTGACCTTTGACATCAAGCATCACCCGTTTCTTCTTCAGACCACTGGGAACACTGGGACCATCGACTGGACCCTCAACATCCTTTCTCTCTCCTCTTTGAGCCCTTGGTATTTCTGGAGCTTTCTGGCTCCTTCTTGTTGTTGCTGTCGCTGAGGATCGCTACATCTATCACTGCTGCTGAGCCGTCACCTGCTATGGGTCTGGATCTTAAAGTCCCTCTGGATCTTGGCCCAGTCCTTCTCCATCTCTCCCAGTGGTGTCTCCCAGTTTGACTGGGGGATCTCCAGCCCATTCTCTGCACAGATGCTCCTGTAGACTCCCCACACCTGGTTACTTTTACCTGCCAGAATCTGGCATCCTGGTGGATGTGTTGGGTTGTTTCAGGGGAAACCTTTCCACGGCCTGGATCTTTGTTCCGGTCTGGTGAACAGCCATGGGTCCCTGCAGCCAGCTGCCCTCTTGGTGTGCAGCAGCCTCCTCCCCAGTAGATGGCAGTCTGTAGCAAAGGTCTGTCTGAGAAGATGAAGGATCTGAACAAAGTGAGGCTGTCACGCTCTGTAGACCTCATCTTTTCACAGAGAGGACTGTGGCAACACTGGAATTGGCAGACTGGGATGGTGTCCCAGTTTAAGAAACTGGACCAGAGAGTCCCAGCCTCCAGCGGTATCCGACCCTCGTTCACCCAACCAGGAGCTGAGTCCACATTCCCGGCAGAAGGCTGAGTCAGCTCTCCGACACTCATCTTTGGTCCTGAGAAATGGATCATGACTGAAAGAAAGATCCCAGATGTGTGTATCTCCTGCTGGACTCAGATACGGCGCCATCATCTGGGGGAGGTGGAAACCGCAGCTTCTGTGCATCCAAAGGAGTTTCAACGGACCTGGACCTGGTACCGCTGATCGACCAGCTTAGACAGGCTGGGCCAGTCAAACAGTCTTCAGAAAACCCAGTGGACCAGAACCAGCAAATGACAGTACCACCCCAAACCATCACTGACTGTGAACGCTTCACTCTGACCAGAACCAGCACCGGGGGTTCTGGTCCTCCCTGCTCTCCCTCCAGACCCTGACACCTCCAAAGGGAATCAAAGCTTTGCTTTCATCTGAAAACAGAGTTTGGACCTCTGAACCAGAACAGCCAGGTTCTGGTTGTCTTCAGCCCAAGTGAGACGCTGCTGTTCTGGATCATTCTGAGCCTTTTGGACCCAGAGGTTCTGGCTGCAGCCTCATCCCGTCCTGGTGAAACGCACCAGAGTTTGGAGGTTTTCATGACCTGCAAAAGCACAAAATATCAACAAATGTTTTTATCTAATGTTTCATTACATGTGAAATAAGACTAAAAACACCTTTCAGGTAGTGTCTATATATTAATTACTCCTGAATATTGTTCTAGAAATGTTTAGTTCCTCTCTTAAATTTCCCCACTTGTTATAAATAAAAAAATCTGCCAGTGAAACAGAACTTCTTTTTAGATCAATTATCAACGTAAACAGGCTGACAGATGTTGCTGATACCTTTAAATTAATTGTCCCACATTTCAAAGTGCCCTGAAGATGTTTGCACTGCAGAAACTAGACAACAAATATTTGGTAAGATTTAGTGTTTTTTACCAGGATCATCAACATCACAGGAAGGAAAGGTTTGAAATGTTTCATGTTGTTATGGATCTAATCAGGTTTATCAGGTGTTGTTGTTTTAGGTGCTTTTCAGATTTGTGTCAGCAGGGGGCGCAGCTTCACCACTTGACAAGTTTATTTTGGAGATTTCTCACAGATCCAACCAATCTGCAGCAGCGAACACAGAGCTGCAGATCCAGATTAAACCCACTTCCTGAATGTTTGCTTGATGCTGTTATTAAATCGTAATTGTCTTTATCTGAAAAATTCACAACAAATGTCAGCTGAAGGTTTTTTACATCAGTAGCAGGTTCAGATCAGGCCAGCAGGTCAGAAGATCGTGACCCTGATGGAGTCAGTCAGCTGCTCTGACCTCCACTGGCTCACTGTGTGTGTGTGTGTGTGTGTGTGTGTGTGTGTGTGTGTGTGTGTGTGTGTGTGTGTGTCAGGACTCTGGGTTCTGGGTTTTCTGTTCCTCTTTAGTTGGTTCAGTTATTTTCTAGTTCACCTCAGTGCTGCTGGTTCTCCTGGGTTCATTAGTTCATGTTTCTTTATTATTTTCTCCTCTCGGCTCCTCATAATGTCATGTAATTTTATTTATGTAGCACATTTTCAGAAACAAGGCAGTTTAAAATGCTTAACATAAATTAGAGGAAATACAAACAAAACTAAACCGAAAGAAAGACAAAAAGCTCAAAGTATAGAACTACATATTGGTTTCCATGTTTAATAAGAATAAATAGTCCATAATTTATTAAATAACAGGAGTTTGTTGTACCTCCTGCTCTGAGTAGTATTTCTAGTTATGTCTATTTCTTATGGTTATGTTTATCACTCTGGTTTCTTTATTGTTTAGTGTCAGTGTAACCCTGTAACCGTGACCTCATCAGCCCCGGGCCGTTGGCCCCCCTCTGCCTCCTCATTCTCAGTCACTACTTGGCGGTTCGTCACCCCACCTCCCCTCGTCCCTTCCTCCTGGTTCCCATGTCTCTGTTTGTGGGTTGATGTTTCATTGAACATGATGTTGAGGGCGACTGTGGCTGCGTGGGAAGAGTCGTCATCTTGTGATTGGAAGGTTGTAGGTTCGATTCCAGCTTCCTCCTCCACTTAACGCCTACTGATGTGACTCTAGTGCGGTGGTTCTTAACCCTTTCTGAGGTACCGAACCCCCCAGTTTCATACGCGCATTCACCGAACCCTTCTTACTCCTCCCCCCGCCGACACACAAAATAATTTGCGGTATTCTGATTTAGTAATGTAATCATATTAGTTGTGTTACCACCCCCACGCCACTAGAGGCAGTAGCAACCCCGAAAAGATGCGACTAAGGAGCAGATTTAGAAGTACACCGAAAACTACAGAATTTGGTAAAAACGGTGAGTTTTGCTGAAGTAATTAAAGACACAAGTTCAAATCCCTGCTGAGAGAGGAGCTCCTTCCCGCAGCTCTGATTGGCTCAGCAATGTAACGTGATCCTCTGATTGGCTCAGCAATGTAACGTGATCCTCTGCAGCAAGTGATGGCAAAGCGGGGCGTCATCACGACTTTACCCAGTGCGTCTTTACCTCCAGAGGCTCCGCCGAACCCCTGGGGTTCATCGAACCCAGGTTAAGAACCACTGGACTAGTGTAAAGTCAAAGTGACTGGAAAAGCTCTATATAAGTTCAGTCCATTAAACGTCTCCTCCCAGCTGCAGTTGGTTCACACATCATGACTGGAAGTAGCTCTGCTGCAGCACAAACATCTTTTCACATCCACTGACCAGTCCAATCAGAGAACGAAAGGGGGCGGAGCCTAAGTTCAGAAATCGGATCCGTCCAGCAGAAACTCTCTCTCTTGTTCCGGATCAGCTTCCTGTCTAATCAGACAGGAAGTTATGTCACATCCTGCAGTTACAATCTACCTGAAAACATTTTTACATCGTTCAGCTGGAAGTTGAACTTTGACCCCAGTCCCAGCTCTTCTGCAGCCTCCACAGGTTTTCCTTTAGGATTGTCCTGATTTAGCTCCACCTGTCGCCCCTGTCCCACAGCATGATGCTGCCACCACCATGCTTCACCGTGTGGATGGTATTTTCAGATTCCGTTTCCTGCCAGTTTGTGTCGAGCAGCAGCTGGTGTTGAAAACCTGGACCTGAAGGTCTGAGGCTTCCTGGCTGAGCCGGACAGAAGGAACCGGGTTTCATCCTGGTTCTCTGCTGCCGAGCAGGAAGCTCACCTTCCTCTGCTCCACTGAACAGAAACAAACTCCAGAAACGTTTTCCGTCTGATTTTATTCTATAAAAATATTTTACATACACATTTCAGATATAAAATTAAGTTGCATTTGGAGCAGACTGCCAGTGGGCCGACATCAGAACTCTGAGCTGCATCATTTTATTTTATTTTACATTCTGCACGTTTCTAAGCGACAAAAATATGAAGATTTTCCATGAAAATCCAACCTGCAGCTGGTTTGTCCTGTAAACATGTCGACTAACAGGATGGATGAAACGTTGGCAGCAGGATGCTGGAAGAGGAACTTCTCCTGGTTCATCGGTCCATTTCACAGAAAACCGGGTCGGAGGTTCTAAACCTGCTGGCCTGATGGGAATCAGTTTATTCTCTGCTTCCACCATGTGGTGAACTTTGACCTGACCTTAATCTGAATGTTGTGCAGCCAGAGAAACGGTCGGCTCTGAACACGGTGCAGGGTTACTGGGGATGCTAACTGCTAACGCTAACATCAACCAGAGGCCTGGAGCTTCTGCCTGCTGAACACAAAGAAACTAAATCCATAAATAAAAACAATCACAATCCGTCGGTGAATCTCTGATTCTGCCTCCATCTGAATGTGATCAGAAATAATCAGGTTCATCTGACGGACGTTTAGTTTCATTAACTGTTTTACAAACATTTTATCTTTTATAAATGTATCCACAACAGAAAACAAGACTAATAAATTATTCCATTTTTATATTTCTAAGCCCGGCTGGGAACCCGTGGTTCCGACCCGCCTCCAGCACTGAGAGACGGGTCAGAAACGGTCCGGCTGAACGCAGCGAGCCTGGAACGCTGCAGGAACCACCGACGAGAGAGAACCTAATGTAGCACCAGAACCAGAACCCTGAGCAGAACCAGAACCAGAACATTTGTCCTGGATGTGATGGACTTTCTTCTCCTGGGATTCAAAGCAGCAGGTCGGGTTCTGGTTCTGAGGAGCAGGACGGGTCTCTGAGGCTGATGCTGGAGGAGAAACGGCCTAGTTAAAGTCCAGTTCAACCTGATGCTGCAGGTCTCAGACCTCAGCACCATCAGCGGATGAAGAGTAGAAGTTCTCAGCCAGTTTCTTCATCCTCTTGTTGCAGAGCGGCGGGCGGCTCGGCCCGGTGGGGGTTCTGGGCGCTGAACGAAACATGACAGGTCCGCCATCATCATCAGGAGGGGAGTCCACTTCATCGGCCTGCATCTTCGCGCTGCCTCCTCTCAGCTCGTCTTTGTTCAACTTTGGATGGAAGCAGGTGTAGTAAACGATCCTCAGAACCAAACCCAAGGCGTAGCCGGCGACCACGGCGCCCCAAACGACGGCCGCCTGCCGACGGGACAGCTCAAAGTCAGGAGGATCCCAGCTCATCTTCCAGAACCACAGGCCACAGAGGACAGAGACGTCCAGCAGGATCCAGCAGTGGTACAATGTGGCCCAGTTCCTAGTCTTCCCGTCCACCACGTTGAACCAGTCGAAGTACCAGATGAGACCCACAGTGGCCCGGTACAGCCACTCCCCCCCCACGGTGTCCATGAAGTGTGTGTCGGCCCACCAGGCGAAGTAGCAGAAGAGCAGCCAGGAGCAGATGAAGTGTGTGAAGATGAAGCAGGGAAACACGGAGGCGAAGAGGGCGAGCGCCACGATGCGGGCGGCCAGGAGCAGCAGGTTCCAGGTGAAGAAG
Source organism: Poecilia latipinna (assembly GCF_001443285.1). Classification (NCBI taxonomy): domain Eukaryota; kingdom Metazoa; phylum Chordata; class Actinopteri; order Cyprinodontiformes; family Poeciliidae; genus Poecilia; species Poecilia latipinna. The sequence goes on along the minus strand of NW_015114418.1, from coordinate 60,211 downwards.
ACGAGCGAGGACAGAATGGACTGCTCCTTCTTCTCCGGCAGGAAGGAGCGTAAGCAGCGGTGGTAGGTGGTCACGCAGTACGCCACGGCCGACAGCGAGCCAATGGTCTTCAACACTGAGGAGGAAGAGATGCAGAAGGTTCAGAGGTCATCACACACAAAGCTGCCTTCACACACACCCAACATGAAACCAGCAGCCGTTGCACAGGGCTGTCACTTCCTTGTTTCCAGTCCTCTAGTTCAGTATTCCCTTTACCACGGTGTTTTACCTGTAGTTCTTATTTCCGCCACCCGGTGGCTATCGGAGTGCGTTAATGCGTAGATCTGAGGATTAAATATTTCACAGATCAGAGTGATGAGCAGTTTAATCCAGCTCTCCAGCAGTGTGCATCTGTTGGAAGTAAGTTATATGATTTGTGCTTCACCCTTTTTGCCTTAGAGATGCATCTACGCACCGTTTGGTCAAGTATTATGAATATTTTACATTAATTTGAGGAGCTAATCTCTATTCACAGCAATGCATAATTATGATCTACTTCATGTAGTTCATGGCTTTGCCGAATAAAAACTTGGTCATTTTTATTGTGAGACTATTTTCAGGAGTTGTGGTTAATATTTATCTGTATTAATTTTTTTCATTTTTATATTACTTAGCTCTTTACTTTGTGGTAGAATTTGGTCAGAAACGATCCACAACAAATGTCATCTGAGGCTGCCTTGCACCGACGCCCCCTGCTGGGCCCCCGGCCCACCAGCAGGTAAGGTTTAGTACTTTGCCCAATGACACAACGTCAGAGGCAGACAGAGCGAGAATCGAACCGTCGACTCACCTGCAGGAGAATCTGCTACCGCCGTCGTCCCACAAGTCACAAAGATCTCTGGCTACTCGACTCAGTCACAGCAGGTGAAATCACATCAAATCAATCTTTATTTTTATGCTCATGAAAACATCAGGCTTCCTGGTGCAACCTCAAAGCCAAGTGCCAATCATGTGAGAGGAAGCATCTGGATATCATGCACGAGGTTAGTACCAGACATGTCATCCTCCAGACCGTAGGTACTGGAGACCAGATCATATAATACTCCTAGGATGCATCCAGCCTGGACCTTCAAGGGAAGCCTGAAGGTCTCACTCCACACAGTTCAGCAAGAAGCCGTATCATCCATGGTGGTTTCTCTCTCAGTAGCTCCTGCATCACAACCTAGCAAGTCTTCCTAGAACAAACTTTCACAGCTAAACTTAGCCTGACATACCTAGAAATGTTGTCATGTCAGAGACATTCCACTGCCATCCATTAAAGATGTTTAATGTTCCTGCTGATTGGGTCAGATTAGCACAGTACATCTCAGTCTCCCTGGTGGACCTGCAGCAGCTCACAGGCTAGGATGGACTTTACAAGGCCAAGTCTGTTACGCCTCCAACTGTCCCCACAGCAGTGCCTGGCGACAAGAGTGACCCTCCGGAAGCTGAGCTATGTCACATGGAGAAGCTGTCCTGCCCCAGCTGCATGGGACAGAGAAACGGCCAGTAGAAGACCTAGAGAAAGTTTCCATTTACTCCAAAGACATCCACAAGCTCACTGATGGTGGTTACATCAAAGCCAAGGCAAAGGAGAGTAACTACTCATGGTTCATTACACACCACATTGTAGGGCTGGGGGATATGAGGAATATCTAATATCCTGATATATTTTTGCTATATCACGATACATGATATATATCACGATATCCTTACATGAGCTCCAATGTTATTTTAAACTGGACTCCTGGTACCAGGATGTCACCCACGCAGGTTCCCGCCTCCATTTCTCTGCTAGACTTAAATATAAGCCCATATAAAAAGGAATGCAGTGTTTTGCTATGAACTATCTACACTATGACTAGATAACAAGGTGAGAAATAAGTTAAATAGCGAGGGAGAGGGAAGTAGGTCAGTTATGCTTGACTTTGACAAACTTAAATAGATGTGCTGTGGAATAAGGTGTGTTTTGGTTCAGCTTAAAAATAAAAAGGGCGGCCTACATACTAACTGACAGATCATTAGTAAATTAGCTAATCAGTCACAGCTGTGTTAGCATGGCTAATAGCAGCGGTGGCTAATCTACCACCGCTGTGTTAGCATGGCTAATAGCAGCGGTGGCTAATCTACCACCGCTGTGTTAGCATGGCTAATAGCAGCGGTGGCTAATCTACCACCGCTGTGTTAGCATGGCTAATAGCAGCGGTGGCTAATCTACCACCGCTGTGTCAGTGTGGCTATTTTTCCCACTGCATAGCACTAAGTGGATCCTACCAAGTCTCCAGGTTTCACTTTAACGGTCTAGTTCTACTGGTTATGAACGGCATGTAAAAAAATAGTCTGATTAGGTGGTGAATTAAATCTGTGGTTCAGCCTTTTGCCGCAATAGTTTTATAACATGTTTCGCAAATTACCTCATTTTGTTCGACATCCTCCATATAAAATCCAAACTACTGCCAAGTTATTGATTCTGTTCGGAACTAGACTAGTTCATCTGATTCCTCTTCAGTTTCAGTCTCATTCATCGCCTCAAACTCTCGCCGTCCCCATGTTTGTTTTCTCCGCAGTGTGATTGGTAGAAAATGTTCAGGTTGGGAGGGGCGAGGGACTAGTGGTGCATTCATAGGCTGTCGGGTAAACCAAACTCGCAGTGAATTTGACGGCGAAAGTTTATTATTTGAACGACAATTTATACTCAACAGTTGCGATATAGCCATTTTAACTACCGTAAATTGAAAATATCGCGATATATCGAGTATAATCGATATATCGCCCAGCCCTACCACATTGTGCAACACAATGTGTTGCACAATGTGGTAGGGAAATCGCCATAGCAACCAGTGAATTACCTTCAATAAGCAGAGCATCAATGGCCACCTTCTCCAAGGGCCCACACTCTGAGCCAGCCTTCTGGGAACCTCCTTAGGTTCCAAGAACATGCAGGAGCCACCAGCAGCAACGTGAAGGGAATGTTTCGTCAAGTATGCCTGCTGGATGAGGACAAACTCTTCCTTCGTTTCCTGTGGTGAGATGCTAAAGTTTACCAGGAACCCACCATCTCTGGATGGAAAGTGCTCCCATGTGCAGTCCAATGTTGTGCCAGCGTTGAATTATAAACTCATGTCTAGAGACACATTGGACCAGAAGAACTGTTTTCAGACCCTCCAGACAATCACACCAAGCATCTGCTGAATCGACTGAACAGATTATTCCTAGAAGGTGAATTTGAACTCAGGGAATCTTTCAGTAATGTTCTTGCTGTCATATGACAGCTGTCCAAAGAGTCAAGATCCGAGAGCCACACACAACAAATGGCTGACCCGCGAACACTTGGGACTGTTGTGGCACTGCAAGCTAGACAAACTTTGCTACAAGCAGTACAACAGTGACTGTCTTGAACCAACTATGCACAGCCCCCACTATCTTACAAAACAATACGATCCTCTGGGATTTATTATTCCACATACAATCAGAGTTAAGATCATTGTGCAGCATCTTTGGGACAAGAAGACACTTCCAGAAGCGTCTGCTCCAAGCTTGGAAGTCATAGATACTCAATAGTCCCAGATGACCCAACTGGCTTCTGTCATCTGGGACTGCTAAGTGACTGTAGGCAAAGGACAGAGCCGCTACGTTGACTCAGCCACTACTTCTGTCCTCTCACCCAGTCTCCAAACTCCTGATCTATCATTATGATAATCAACTGGACCGCCTGCAGAGCGTGGAGAAAGTCCTGACTGTTTGGAGGAGAATCTGCCAGGAAGCACCAGCAACTGTGTGGAGTGCAGAAAGGCCGACCTCAAGGATGCCAGACTCACCTCCCTCCTTTTCTGACCGATTTTCTATTTGACTGTTTTGGCCCCATGAAGGTAAAGGCAGCAGGATGCAGAGAAAGCAGGTGGGGCATCCCTGCTCTGGAGAACGTCAGCACAAAGTTCCCTCTGACCTGCTGCTGGGTTCCCTGACGTTCTCTACAGAACCAATAGAGCTGCTCCCTGCAGAGGTCGCCGGGTCAGAAGCCATTAATCCAGCTATGCTGGGTTTCAGAGAGTTATTTAGGGCTCTGTAGATGTTTGGCCCACAGAAGGTTCTGATGTTGAAGGTTCAACAATCTAAATATCTTTGTCTCCAAAAAAGGAGGAAATCGCCATAGCAACCAGTGAATTAACGGCGTTTTCTCCAACTATGCATCCTTTCCTAACTCTGATTAAAACGCATTAAAGTCAAAATAGGTGAGAACTCAACAGGAAGCTTCACATAGACTCTTCAAAATAAAAGTCTTTCACAGCTTAGATTAATATAAATGCCATTTTTATCAACAGAGTGACTCATTTTCTGATTGATGACCAGATTTTACTGCTGATGCTGGTAAAGGTTAGAGGAAATGTGAACCTTGGAACGGCTCCAGCGACCCGTCCTGCAGGAGGACGGTGAGCATGAGGACGATCTGAGGCGCGCTTTCTGAGAAGGTCTCGATGATCCGCAGCATGCTCAGGTCCTGGTTCAGGAACGCCGCCGTGTCTTCCTCCTGGCTGTCACAGTCGGAGCGGCAGCTCTTCACAGACGTCTCCATGACGGCTACATGTCTGAAATGAAACCGGTTCCATCAAGTTAATAATTGGCTGGATTTCATAATAATCATCCACCTGTTTCAAGAGCAGGTTGAACTTGACTGGATTCCCTCAGAACGCAGCAGCGTGACTCAGGAAACGAGCCGTCCGTCACATTTCCTCCATCGGCCTGCGGAGGTTCCCACATGACGCAACAGGAGCTGATACCAAACACCTGACTGGCTGTGTGTGTGTGTGTGTGTGTGTGTGTGTGTGTGTGTGTGTGTGTGTGTGTGAGAGAGACAGGCCATAATATGAATGCATGTTACTCCAACACATGATTAAGTTCAGAAACCACAACTCAGAAAACATCTCAACAAGATGAGATGGAGAGGAATAAAATCATTATTTTTACTCTTCAGCTGCATTTTAAACATTCAGTTAAGCTCAAAATTATTCATACTCCTGACAGATTTTTGGCCTAAATTAAAAATGTAATTTAATCATCAGGTTTCCTCTTCAGCCCCATTAGTGTTGATAAGATTAGGGTGATGGTGCTGAGGCCCTCCAGAAACACCAGAGGAGAAATGATCCATGCAAATATAAAAAATATGAAATAGTTGTTGACATTAATAAATGTTATTTCGGACAAGCTGGTCTTATTTCTACCAGACACCAACTTCTTGGTAAAATAAAAATAAGTTGAAATGAAAATCTGATGCAGAGATGAAATATTTTGGGCTTTACTGTAATTTTTATGTTATTAAAACTTTACTGACTAACATATAAATACAGTACTTTAGGGTTTTTTATGGTATTGTAACTTATTCATAAATTATTTGTATTTTTATACACCTTATGTTTGAATCGAAATAAATGCGATAAAAAAATAAATGTATTTCAAGTTCAGCGTGTTTTATATTTTAAAATATTAGGAAACACATTTAAAGCTTTTTATTTTAATTAATTCCGTGCGTTTCTTTGAATGAAGATAATAACTGAAGGTAACTGAGTAAATATCTTCACTCTGCTCGTTTGGAGCAGAAACTGAAGCTCTCCATGTCTCCGGTTCTGTTCGCCTGTTCTCGGACCGGTTCGGGTTTTCCTCCTGCTTTTTACACAGCAGGACTTCAGCTGCCATTTCCTGTAAAGTGAAAGGTTTTACAGAAAGACAAACCGAGGTCCTCCCTCTGGTTACATAAAGCTCCTGCTGAACTGAAGCTGTGGAGGAACTTTGGACGCACCTGACGTAGATCCCCAGCTGGACCCAGTGCAGAACCCCGAGGCCAGGCTTGGCGGACTCCTCCACTCTGGTCTTCATCTCAAACTGATCATAGCTGTACCAGAGCCAGCTGTAGAGCTGCACCAGCACCGAGGAGCCAATGAGCAGCACCAGCAGCACACCGAGGCACAGGTACGATCCCTCCTTGTAAAACTCCACAGCAGCCAGGACGTCCAGAACGATGTCGACCAGGAACAGAGGCAGCCCGGCGGTGGTCAGGAGACAGTCCACTCGAAACGTCATGTTTAGTCCCTGAAATACTACATTACTAAACTGACAGCCCGTTAAATACAAGACCGAAAGGAAGAGCCGAAGTTCAAAAAAAGTTACTAACTCCACCCACAGAGGAGGCGTCTTAAAGGGATACGGAAGCTCCAGTGAAAACGATCTGCCAACAGGAGTATATGGAACTACATTGGAGCCATAAAGGCTGTTCAGAGTTTGTAAAAAACAGAAAACAAAAACAAAAAAAAAACATTTAAAGTGAAAAAAGGAGAAGACTTGCCACTTCCAATATGGCGGACTAGCTGATGTGTCGCAGTGACCATCAGCAATCAATCAATCTTATTTATAAAGCAGCCTTCATACTAAACAGCTCAAAGTGCTGCACAGATAAAAAAAATAAACTGTTCCCACACATGGAAAAAACACAGCTGCACAGAAAATGCAGACTGAGCAGAAATGATCCAATACCGGAAATGCAGTAAAAAAATCGGGTCTTGAGCTGCTCTTAAAGGCGGCACCGTTTCCTGCAGCCCTCAGGTTCTCCGGCAGACGTTCAGCAAACTGGGCCTTGGAAATAAGCCTCACCATCAGTGAGCTCTGACTCTGGGACTGTTTTCACGTTTATTACAGGAAATAAAATAACATCTACAAAACAAGAGCAGCACAGAAATTTAACATGATTGATGAACAAACATAGCAGTTAATTGACACCAATTTGGTTTTATTTCCATTTTTTTGAAATACTTATGAGATTTGCCTGTCAGATTATCAGGAAAATTACAGCATATTTAATTACAGCAACATCCTCAACCAACCGTGGATCCATTTTAAGACATTTCCAGTTTCTAGATCCTGAATGGGAATATTTTGTCCAACTTGAGGACTGAAACTGAAACATTAAAATTAGAATCTGACACTGAAAAAACAAAACACTTCAATCTGTAAAGCAGTTTTGAACTTTTTTCAGTTTCAATATTTTCTTAATTAAATTTTCTTAAACTTTATGGAGCATATTTAGTTCCATACCAGGAAAAACAGCAGCAGGAGGAACTCTGGAAAAACTGTAAACATTTTCATTTAACTCGAGATTTACTGTAGAAAACACAAACCAGATATGTCTTTTCTACAGCGACCCATGGTCGCCATGGCGACCCATGGTCACCATGGCGACCCATGGTCACCATGGCGACCCAAGGTCACCATGGTGACGCATCATTCAGCAGGCTGCATGGCGGTCCGGCTGCCTTTCATTCAGACGCTTCATCAAAACAACCAGAGTTTTTACTCATCAGCTGGTCGTTAGTGTCGTCAACCTGTCTCTATGGCAACCAGACCTGGAGCTGGAGCGTTTCCTTCAGATGGAGAACCTGTTGGCTAGAACCGGTCAGAATCATTCTGACCAGCTTACAGAACCAGAACCAGCAGCGCTGCTGTTAGTGGTCCGGTCCAGTCCGGTCCGGTACATCCTGAGATCCTTCCTGAGGTAGCTTATTAGATGTTTCTGGCTGGTAAAGGGAGTAAACCACTGGTTCTGGTTCTGGTCTCACTAAATGTTCCTGAGACGTCCAGATGTTGGAAAATCTTCGAAGTTTCCTGGAAACCGATGAGCCGAGCCGGAAGAGCCAATCAGAGCCCAGCCTGGTTCTGGTTCCGACCCAGGAGCAGAAAGTTCTGGATCAACTCTGGACCACTGGATGAGTCTGATGTGTGTCTGAGGCAGACAGCCCCCCCTAGTGTCCTGCAGAGGGACGCTCACTGAAGGAAGCTTCAGGAAAGCAGGATCATTCCGATCAATCAGCCGGAATATTGGGATAAAACTGAAGCTTTTCGGAAAGATCAGATTCCTGAATGATGCTGGTGACTCTGACATTCCCACAGAGACGTTCCGGTTTTCAACTTATAACACCAACGCCGCGGCAACAGGGCCGGATTGAGAAGGATAAGGAACCTGGGCTGGAGCCAGTTTGGTGCCCCGCTCAAAAATCAACTTCAGAAATACTAAAACACTAAAATACTAAAATATTAAAATAAGACATTTTATTCATAAATATGTGAGCTAACGCATCAGCAGGAGCACATGTGAGAAGGCTCCATGTTTGGAGTATCAGAAACATTAATAAAAATGTGAGCCAATGAGAAACATGTATTCATTACAAAATATTCTAGTCTTTGGGGCCCTCAAATCGTGTTGCCCTGGGCGACTGCCACTGTAAGGCCTTTGGAAAGGAAGCTGCTGCAGCAGAACAGGAAGCTGTGCTCAGGAATGAGACGGCATGGCCCCGCCCACTCCCCTGGCCCTGGCGCGGCGCCGGTCGGTGTAGAAATGCGCGGCATGGCAGGCCATACGCTGGTTGAGCAGCAGGGCGGCCGGTGCTCTGTCCTGGATGGGGAGGGCCCTAGAGGCCACATCGGAGTCGGGCAGGTCGTGTGGGTCGCGGTCCAGCGGCCGCGGCAGCGTGGGGTGGAAGCCGCAGTAGTAGAGCGTTTTGAGCAACAGCCCCAGCAGGTAGCAGAGCGGCAGGGCAAGCAGCACCGCGGCGCCGTACGCCGCCGTCTGGACCGGGTCTCTGTAGGTCCACCAGGTGGCGAGGAGGACGGCCACGTCAGCCGTGACGAAGGCGTGGTAGATGAGGCTGCGGCCCAGCGTCCGGCCCTCGGCCACGTTGAACCAGCTGAAGTACCAGATGAGGCCCACGGTGGCGCGGTACAGCCGCTCGCCGCCGGCGCTGTCCATGAAGCCGGTGCCCTGCCGCCACGCCCACAGAACCAGCGCCGGCCACAGCAACAGGAAGTGGAGGGCGATGAAGCCGGGCAGGACGGAGGAGAAGAGAGCGAGGGCGGCGACCCGCGGGCCAATCAGCAGCAGGTTCCACAGGAAGTAGACGATGGAGGAACCCCAGCGCTGCTCAGCCTTGTCTGGCAGGAAGGAGCGCAGAGAGCGGTGGTAGTCCACCACCATCCAGGCCACGGAGGCGGCGGAGGCCGCCACGCTCACAACTACACACACACACACACACACACACACACACACACACACACACACACACACACACACAGCACTGTAAGTCAGAGTCAATATGATTTAACTTCGGTTCTGCTAACAGTCCAGTGAACGCTTGGCTTCTTCGTGAATCACAGCTTTGACTTTAATCAGATAAATTAAGTGGATTTAACTTATTATTTTACAGAAATATACTGAGTGTTTGATTTAAATCAATGGGAGCCTTTTGAGGTAAAAACACTAAAAATTAACTTGGTTAATTTGAAATAAGATGGAAGGTTTGTGACAGTCGGCATTGGACAGCCAGGTATCCCACAATGCATTGTTCCACCAGCAGCAGCAGCTAATTAAAACACCTTCATTGGTCACAAAAATCAACTTAAAGATGTTTAATCTTTGTAAACTCCATTGATTCATCAGGAACGAGGCGATCAGCTGCTGTTTGGTTTTACAGGGTTAAGGTACGTCAAACTGAACAGAGTCGTTTATGAACTTTGATAATTTTACTAAAAAACTGAGCAAACTATCACTGCTGCCTACTTCCTGTCAAAGTTTGAGGAGAGAAACAGATAAAAAGCCAGGAACTGCTTCAATCAGGTCATTTTACTCTGACTCCGCCTCCTTCCTCCACCACACCCTGAATTATTATTATTATCTTTATAATAACCAGGTTTGTCCCATTGGGATCAATAGATGTGGCCAGGTTTTGGTTTTGTAGTGACTATTTGCCCAAAACTTAAATCCAAAAATAAAAAAACTTAAGACTTCAAGGTGATCAAAGCAAAAGGTCAATTCAACTCAAACAGCCACTGGATGAACTGCAGGTTTCTGGCTTACGCAGTTCCAAAAATACCAAAAGTCAAAAATGCAGTTCTTTGTTGCTTTATTCCACAGTTCAGGCAAAACAAGTTACAGGCTGATAGACTGAGGACTGGTAAAAAACCATGTGACCCCCAACGTGCATGATGAGCTACCTATTTATACTGTGAAACACCCACGTCCCAAACTGAAATTAATTAACTAATGAAGTGGATTACTAGACAAAAACTTATTCTAATGTAAGTACACCCTGTGCTTTGTGAAACGCTAACGGCTGAGCTAACTACCAAGCTAACTGCTACACCAAAAATAAAAGCTTGAAGCTCTAACCAGATTCAGAGATTTTAATAAGCATCACAATAAAAACTTTAAGTTTGTGCTTATAACAGCTGGTTATGTTTACTGGGAGGTTCTGGGCAAACTGGGACTCACACTGGACGGTCCTGGCCCGGTTGGTGCGCAGCATGACGTAGACCATCAGGACGAGCTGGGGGGCGCTCTCACAGAACGTCTCGATCAGACGGAGCATGCTCAGATCGTGCGTCAGGTAGATGGCATACTCTGACCCCGCCTCCTTCCTCCACCACACCCTGAAGCCCTGACGGATGGCCGACACGTGTCTGCAGGGGGAGAGGGTCCGACCGGTCAGAACCACACCCCAACACCACCCTAACACTTCCCTAACACCACCCAAACACCACACTAATACGTCCCTGACACCACCCAAACACCTCCCTAAAACCACCAAAACACCTCCCTAACACCACACTAAAACGTCCCTAATAGGTGTTAGTCTATTAGGGACTAACACCTATTAGGGTGGTCTGAGCAGTCGTCTGCTGACGACTGCTCAGAGATACAACCTGACCGGAGGAGGAGGAAGAGAAAGAAAGAGGAGGAGATTATTATAATAATAATCATCATCATTATGATTATTAATGTTAGAGCCATAAATAGGAAATATTTAAGTTATTTGTAAGATGGTTTGTTTGTATTTTATAAAATTTAGTTAGGACGATTGATATTTGTTTAGGCATTTTTATTGTGCAATTTAGTTTTATTTTGAAAGGCTTACTTCCTGTTGGGTTGTATATTGCCTTAAAAAAAGGAACCATTGTTCGGATTGCTTAGACACAGTTGGATTACTTAGACACGGAGCAAAAACAGTTTTTGACCGTGTAGACTGTGTATTTTTGGAAAGAAAGAAAAAGGACTGATTTATCGTCATTTTTGTATTTGTATTTTTTCCAGATAGAGGTTTTTGTTAAATTCACGGTTCGCACGCGTCCTTTACTTCCAGTGTCTAGGGAATGACACATATTGGATCTGTTGCCATAACAATTATCATAATCATAATAACTTATTATTGTTATAGTAATAATAAATTACTATTGTTATCATTATAATAACTTATTGTTATTGTAATAATAAAGGCACTCTGAAGACGCCATCCCCACTGTGAAACATGGTGAGGGCACTATCATGCTGAGGGGAAGCTTTGAGGTAAAGTCAGAACAGACCTGATTAGGAAGCTGCAGAGCAGCAGGAAGTGTCAGGATATTACTAAACTGGTTCGGAACCAGAACCAGGACCGGTACCTGCAGAGGAAGCCCAGCTGAAGAACATGCAACAGGCAGAACAGCTTGGCTCGGTCCCCGCAGAACACGCTCCCTGTCCCGGTGGTCTGCTCGCTGAACCCCGGCAGCTCCCGGTCGTACTGGAACCAGAACCAGCTGAACATTTGAACCACGACAGAGGATAGAACCATGAGGCCGACCAGCACCCCGAACCAGAACAAGTCCCCCCGGCAGTAGAACTCCTTGGCCAGCCATAGGTCGGAGCCCCAGTCCAGCAGGAAGGTGCAAACTCCCACCACCGAGAAGGCGAAGTCGATCCAGGAGTACCTGGAGGCGGTTCTGCTCTCCATCTGGACCGGGCGGTTCGTAGAACCGGGGGCAGACCTGTTGCAGCGAGGCTAGCAGCAGCAGGGCTAACATTGGACCGTTACCGTGCGGAGCATCTCCGGCGTCCCTGCGGGGGAACCACTAACTTCCCACAACTTCCTCATTCCTGTGGATCTCTGCCGGGAGAAGTCGGAAACTGTCGGGGGGAAAAATTGGGCGGAACCAATCTGCTTCAGAAGTTCGACCAGAACGTGGAAGATATTTCTTCGTAATGATCTCAGCCGTTAGTAGCTCCGCCCCCCTCCCTATCAGAGCGGGACAGCACGGTGATAAGTTCAAACCACATCTCTGCATTGTCCCTGAACTTCTACATAATTATTGAAATAAATGAACACTGAGATTATTTTTCTGCTTGATTGGGATTTTAGTGTCTTTATATTTTATTAGCTGGAGTTTCTGTCCTTTTATTCTCTCTGGTTCTTCCTGGTTTTCCACTAAATTTGATCCCAGCTCAGATTTGGTCTCAATTCTGTTCTGGTTTTATCACAAATTTCTTCTTGTGTTATAAATTCTTTATTGTTGTAAATTCTTCAATAAATACCTTATTTATCTGATTTCACTGGGTTGCATTAGCTACATTTATTCTTGCTGTATACATCTGAAGTTGTTATTTTTTTGTTCCTATTTTATTCTGGTTCCATACATCCATGTATCAGATCAGAAAATGTTCAGTTCCTGATAATTGTGCATCCAGCAGCTGGATAAACTCTCCAGCTGCTTCCCAGGCCAGAAGTTATCTGGATCTCCCTCGGTTTTTCCTGCTCCTCCTGCTGGATTTCTCCAAATTTTACTGTGTTTCAGTTTGATTTTATTGAGGTTTTGTTCTGGTTGTAAAGCTATGACCGTAGCAGCTGAACGTCGACCTGGGAAGGGTCAAAGATCGTCTCCAAACCCTCTGAAGTCCATCATCCTGCAGGCCTCAGGCAGATCTGTAAAGGTTAATGTTCGTGAGAGGACAGTTAGAAAAGAACAATGGAGCAGTGGGACGTTCAGAGAGCTTTCAAAAAATTTTCTATTTCTTGGTATAGATTAAGTATTTAATTGAATTTATTGATTACTTGTTTTTTTGCGCCATAAGATCTGTATCTGTTTCCTAAACACTTGTTTAAGCCTCGCCCCTCGTCCTCTGGCAGCCAATCAGATCAGAGGTCCTCCGCGTCGCGCGCCCTCCTGTTGTTCTCTTTCTTTTTGCAGCTCACAGGTTAGCTTACAGGTTCAGAAACATGTCCCGGGTCTACATCGGTCGGCTGAGCTACAGAGCCAGGGAGAAGGACGTGGAGAGGTTCTTCAAGGGTTATGGGAAGATTCTGGAAGTGGACCTGAAAAATGGGTAAGGAACCGAGCGAACGACGGCTCAGGCCTGGTTGGCGTGGACGGGCCTGCGGTGCTAATGCTAGTTAGCATATTTAAGACAAAGAACCTGCGCTGTTTGGGTCACCTGGAAACCATTAAAATCTCTTTAACGTCACCTTTGCTTCATGTTGGTGCTAAGCTGGCGCTTCTAACCGGCCTGCGGGCTGAATGGGCCGTACACGGGGCTGCGTGGCTCCGGTAGCCGCGGCTAGGCTAATGTTAGACGTGGCAGAGGAAAGGAGGGGGAACCGTTAAACCGAACCGGTCCCGTTAAAAGTATTATTAACACCAGTTCTGTTATAGTTGGATAAATGAGAAAACCGGAATGGAGAACAATTAGCAAAATAACAACGGCCATCTTTATCTACAAAAACAATTTATTTACATTTCATTTTCCTTTGGGATCAATAAAGTATTTCTGAATATGATTGTAAATAAAAATAGATGTATATCTTCATAGAATCGGAGGGAAATAAAAAGGAAATTTGCTTTAAAATTATGTTTTATAATCCTTATACAACCGGGAGCACTGAAATGAATAATTTTATAATCATGCGAAATAATTATGTAATTCTACTTTTAAAATGTGTAGCTTTTATCTTGAATTTAAGAAAAGAGCAATAAATGGGTACATCCTTTAAAACTTTGGCAGGTTATTGATAACGGTGCTAAAATAATTCAAATACATTTAAAAATTAACTTTATAAAATGTCATTAATGTGGTTAGGGCTAGTTACAAACGGTTATTTTAATAACTATAGGGTCTGCTCTAACTGAAGTGATATTTGTCACAAAGATCCTAGAACCTTATTTGTTCTGATTTGTTTAAGTGTGTATTTCTTTGTTTTTCTGTGTAACATCATTGATGAAATGTTCATTCTTCAGGATGATTCGGTGTAAATGTTCTTGTTCCTGTGCAGCTACGGCTTTGTAGAGTTCGATGACCCTCGTGATGCAGATGATGCCGTGTACGACCTGAACGGCAAAGAGCTGTGTGGGGAGAGGGTCATCGTGGAGCACACCAAGGGGCCGCGGCGGGACGGGGGCTACACCGGGGGCCGCAGTGAGTCTCCTAACCGCCGTTCGCTCTCATCATGATGATCTGATCAGAACCGGACAAAAGCTGAGGCTGGTTCTTGGTGGCTGATGTCTCTTTGTTAATATTCTGGTTGGATCTCTTTGGTCCTGAGAGAGCCTCTCAGAGCTGGGGGGTCATGGCAGAAAGGCGTAACCTTTGACCTTTCAACTCCAGATTAAAGCATCTAGCTAGGTTAGAAATGGAGCTAAACTGCTAAAGATCATTTTAGTCATTGATTATTCTAATGATTAATCTGATTAAAAATGATTAGTCACTTAAAATAAAGCCAATAAAAAAATCCAGTTTATTTTTTAAATAAGAAAATAAACATTTTATTTCCTAAAATGTACTAGAAGCATTTGTCTAGAAAAGTAGAAATAATGAAAACATCCTTCAAATATGAGAGAAGCTGCAGCCTTTCTTTTAGCCTCCTGACCTCTGACCTGGAGCTGGAATCAGTCTCAGGATCGTCCAGGTGAGAAGGCTCACCTGGACGATAACAGGAAGTGCCCCTCCCCACTCCCCCCCAACTGTTTGAGGTTCTGGTGATTTTCTGTCATCAGATCCACCAACTACTGTGTGAAGTCCAGATCGAAGCTTAATGGTAACATGATGATGATGTGAATATGGGAATGGCTTAATGACATAAATAATAATGCTAAATGAAATATTGTGTAATATTTGCTAAATATGATGTGATAAATTTCTTGCTGTTTATTGAGTTTGATTCATTTCAAATGACTGTGAATTTAAAGGTAAAGATTTAACAAAGAACCTCAATGTTTTAATTGAAAGAGTCCTTTGCTGACTGCCTGCCCTATTGCTGGCCATGGTGTCCCCCTTTCCAAGAGGTTGGTTTGACCATTCTGGGCCCCTGGGCAGACCAAAAAAGGGAGCCATTGTGAATGAAGACCGCTTTTCCCATTAGGCCCAGGCCGGGTGGTGAGGATGCCATGGGGTTAGGAGCAGATGTGGGTCGGCTCTCATAGGTGCCTAAAAAACCAACATGTTTTCTACCAGTTGATGTTGTTACATAGGCTAGCTATGTTTTTCTGATTAAAGCAGGACCAGAGTTTAGCCTGTGCAGTTAACTTTAACTTGATTTTAGACATTTAGGGACTTTTAGGATTGAATTGTTTAAAGTCTTTTCTCCTTTTTCTTTTCCCCTCTGTTTCTTTTTCCCACCTGCTTATTGATATATTAGCGTGTAGCTTAGGCTGATTGCTGGCAGTGCGTTCCCTTCTCCTGCTCACTGCGCCCTGTGTGTGCTTGTTGCCTTGAAAGGTGGCTATGGGCGCTGGGGAGGCAGGGACAGGTACGGCCCACCTGTCCGCACCGATTACCGCCTCATAGTGGAGAATCTGTCCAGCCGCTGCAGCTGGCAGGACCTGAAGGTGGGACCCCGCCCCCGATCTATCCTGTAGCCCCGCCCACACCGTGACATCACCACTTCCTGTCTCCTCCCAGGACTACATGAGGCAGGCGGGCGAGGTGACGTACGCCGACACCCACAAAGGCCGTAAGAACGAAGGCGTGATCGAGTTCCGGCAGTACTCAGACATGAAGCGGGCCCTGGAAAAGCTGGACGGAACCGAGGTCAACGGCAGGAAGATCCGGCTCATCGAGGACCGGCCCGGCGCCCGGCGCCGCCGCTCATACTCCCGCAGCCGCTCCAGGTGAGGCGCGCCGTCCGGCCGGGGTCGGAGGTCACTCACCCGGCTGGAAGGTCACTGACGCTCCGCTCTGGTTCTACAGGTCCCGGTCCAGAAGCCGCCGGTCCCACAAGAGCCGCAGCCGCAGCGACAGCAGCAGCCGGTCCCGGTCCCACTCCAGGTGAGAACCGGGTCCAGAACCAGGAGCAGGAATCTCTCCTGCTGTTCCTGTGTTTTTAGTAAAAATATGTTTAAAACATGCATCATGTTCTCGAAAAACCTAAAATTCACCAAAATATTAAAATGGGAAGTTATGAGCACTGCCTCCTGGTGGATAAACACGGTACAACAGGCTGGATGTTCCACGAATTAAAATGGATTTATGATCCTAAAAGTCTTGTAAAAATCAGTTCCAAACATTTTAATTCATATTTTTTATCACCATACATTATTTGGCAGATTGTAGCTGTAATAAGGAAGAGTCCTGATTTTTGAAATAATTTCATATTGTATTGTTTGTGCATAACTTTTAGAAATGTTTAGTCTATATTTACATTTTAGGTTAGAAAATGTTTCATAGTTTGAAACTTTTTGTCTGATTTAAGGTCTAGAGGTGAAGAAATAACTAAATTCAAACATTTCTAGAAACACCAAACGTATCGATACGAACAGTTTTTAAGAGCAAATGTAAATATTTCTGATGATGGTTGAGCTGATTTACCCTAAACGCCTTGGTGTCTCTGCAGAGCCGCTTCCCGCAGCCGCAGCCGCAGCCGCAGCAAGAAGAACAAGAGCAAGAAGGACGAGGAAGAGCGCAACGGCGCCGCCAAGGACGACGAGCGCAGCCTCAGCCGCAGCCCCAGGAGCAAAAAGAGCAAGAAGGACGGCAAGTCTGCCAAGAAGGACGAGTCCCGGTCCCGCTCCAGGTCCGCCTCTCGCTCCAGGTCCCGCTCCAGGTCCGGCTCCAAGGACCGGCCCAGGAAGTCCGGCTCCCAGGATGGCGAGCCGCCCAAGAGCGACGCGGAGGCGGCGGACGCCGAGCGGCCGTCCCGCTCCCCCGAGGAGCCCAGAGCCAGATCCAAGTCCAAGTCCAAGTCCCGGTCCGTGTCACCGGCCAAAGCCGGCTCCAGGTCCCGCTCCGCCTCCCGCTCCGAGTCCCGCTCCAAGTCTCGGTCCCGCTCCCGCTCCCGCTCCTAGTCCCGGACTCCTGGTGACCTCCAACCCCCGGCTCGTATTTACATTCCCTCTGACCCCCGACCCCGCCGCGTCCGGTTTTTGATAAGTAGAGCAGCAGGCACTCGGACCGACCCGTCAGCTCCGCCTCGTTTCCCTCTGATCCGCGTATTTTCCACTAGATGTTTGTAAAATTCCAGGATGGATCCGAGTTCTTTGATGCGTCTTTGTGTTTTTTTAATCCAGTAGAAGCAAATCGCCGAGAATCAGATTCCCAAAACCTGTTTCACATTAAACCATCTGTTCTGAGCTGCTGCCCTCCGACTGGTTTGTTCCAGTGACAGGAAGTCTCCCTTTCAGAGTAAGAGTCTGTAAACTGTCTCCAGGAAGCCAAACATTTATTGTGAAGTGAGAACAGGAAACTGGGTCGGTTTAGTCAGAATATTTCACACAGTAAATGATTTTATGTGATATTAATGTTCTGGTGGCTGAAAAGGTTCAGGTTATTTGGCTTTCAGGTGAAATTTAAGAAAAACATAAGAACTTCCACTGCAGTGGTGATTTATGATGAGTCTGTTTCCAGCAGCAGTGACCGTAATCTGAACATGTTGATAATCTGAAGAACGATTCATCAGATTCTCCTTCATAATCTGCATATTAGACATAAAGTTTAATCCAAATGCGGCTCAGTTCTGTCAGAGCTTCACATCCCCAGTAATCCTGGGAATTTCTGTTTTTCCAGGTTTATTCCTGAATGTTTCAGTTCTGTTGCTTTTAAACGTTTCAACTTGCAGAAAACCAACTGAAAACTTCCCATCATCCTCTCTGCTCCCCTGACCTGAATAACAACTGAGCTCACACTGATGAGGTCCAGAGGGCGGAGATGGGTTACCAGAACTCACCTTACTGTAACCAAGAACAGGCTCTTTACTTTGCACTTTAAGTTTCATAAAACCTGAACTTTTGACCTTTTTATCCAGTTACATTTTAAATCACATCCAGTAAAATAAACCAGAAAAGTGGCTTACAGCGCCCCCTCTGGTGCAGCAGGTTGTCCTGAGTCTTGCCATGGTAACCAGCTCTATGAATCAAAAGCCAGTTTCCCAAAACTCGGGTTCAACTTGACCTGCTGCCTGGTCTAGCTAACTTGGAGCTGAGCTGTCAGGTAATCCAGGTGTTTGTGGGCGTGTTCAGGTAGAACAGCTGAGGACCAATCAGAATGAAGCAGGAAACTGACCAATCGGATAAATCCAGAGTGGATCCTGAAAACTGATCTCAGATTTATTTGTTTTATTCAATAACTTTACACCTTTATTCTCTGCTGATCCATCCAGCCTCTGATTGGACGGTTTGAACCGTCTGTCCAATCAGAGTGAAGGCAGGATCACTCTGCTTTTAATCTGTAAATTTAATCTTCATCCAGTTCTTCCCTGAACTTCATGCTGAATCTTTCCAGCAGATTATTTCATTCAAACTTAAAGTTTTCAAGTTTGGTTTATGGCCTGTGGACCAGAAGACGTCCTGGTCCGGTCCATTCAGACGATTGTTGGTAGGTGGAGACGGGTCCGTCTGTCTGGTTGTGTAGGACATGCAGGAAGCCGACCCATCTGGGCCGGTTCTGATCCAAGCTGCGACCTCCATGGACGACCTTCACCAATCGGAGCGCGCTCCTCAGTCATCGTCGTCCTCAGAGGACGAGCGCGTGGTGCCGCCGCTGTCGTCATGGTAACAGTGGCCCAGCAGGCGCAGCTCCTCCAGCGCCTCCTGGTAGTCGGCCATCTCGGGCCCCTGGGACAGGAAGCTGGGGGCCCGGCGGCGCACGTCGAAGGTGGCGGCGGCGCGCTGCAGCTCAGACAGAAACGGGTGCAGGGCGGTTCCGGACTGCAGCGACGTCAGGATGGGGACGGACGAGACCGGCGGCGCTGCAGAGGACAGACGGTTCAGACACAGAGATGGCGTCCACACCGACAAAGGACTGGGACACTCACCGCCTGCAGGGGGCGCCCCACCGCGCATGAAGCCCTGGGCATCCAGCGTCGGGCTGAAGATCTGAGGGAAGGGCGGAGTCAGTTTACTGGGGGCGGAGACCAGCTGCAGCGCCCTGTGGAGGAAGACCAATGAAGACTATGGCTTGTTACAACAGAACACCAGCAGGGGGCAGCAGGAGACTCACAGAGGAGCTGAGGGGTAGAAGGAGGAGACGTAGGCGGCCAGGATGTCCTCCCCGCTGTGGAGGCCGTGCAGAGGAGTCAATGGTTCAATTCCTGGAGAGAGGCAGCTGGAGGAGAAACGACGGCTGAGTCAGAGACGCTGGAGACCAGAGTTAATCTGAGTTAGTTAGCATTAGCAATACAACTGATCAACGGCTGGAAGCTTCTCTGGATGAAGCTGACAGAAAAACTGAAATAAAAGTATCTATTAAATTTAACAAACTTGATAACTTTCTGTAAAATCTGAGATTCAGAAACCTAAAAGTAAAACTGACGGTGGCAGAGGAAGACGTGGAAGATTAGCTCAGGTTGGACGTCAGGTGACCAGCATATGACAGACAATGGGACGCAATGTTTTCCAATTAATTATCAACCGTTAGATTACAATGTAAAAAGTTTAATAAAAATAACTATTGAGCTTTACATTGAAAACCTTCACATGAAGCTGCGTTACCAACTGACAGACGACCAGCAGAGCCGGTGTTTACGTTCGCTAATCAGCACCGCTAATGTTCACGCAATCGCTAATCAGTAATCACAAATGTAAACATAAAACTGACTGACTGTTCTGATCACTGTAAAAAATGGTTTGGGTGTTGAATCCTCTGTGTGTGGAGCTGGTGTCAGTTGGTTGCCATGGCAACTGGTGTTTGGGGCGTATCCGGCACAGAACTCGAGAAAATGGAGTAAGTCTTTAGTTTTCTGCATTATTTACGTTTACAAACGTCATTTCTCTGAGGATGACCTCTGACCTGATGAGCTTCTGGCCCTCGTAGCCTCTGAGCGTGCTCCACTGTCCGTAGCATCGAGACCCGGCCGCCTCGGGGCAAGCAGACAGAGGTTTCCATGGCAGCGCGTCAGCGCAGGCGCTCAGGGCGTCGGGCAGGGAGCCGCCGGGCATCATGGGAAACGGGACAGCGCCGTAAGCGGCCACAACCTGGGAGGAGCAGGACCGGGTCATCGACATGCCGGAGGTTTCATCGGCCAGTATGAGGATGAAGAGGAGCCTACCTTCCTCCCGGCCACGGCCAGCGAGTCCGCCACCTGCCACATGGGGGCGCTGTTGTTCCTGAGTCGGTAGGGCACAGTGAGGGCGTCCAGGGCCAGAGCCAAGATGGCGCTGGAGTGGTACCAGAGGGCGGGCTGCAGCAGGACACAAGGTTCTCTTTGTTTATGTGGATATAATGCAGCAAAAACACTCACTCCTTTTTCACGTCTAACATGGGAAAATGTCCAATAAGTGACATAATCTGCCAGAGGAACCATTAGAAATCAATAAGAATTACTGAAGTAAAGCAAGCGCCTATATCTGTCTCAAAAGCTGCTTTTAAGATTGTTTTTTTATTATTTCAAGTGTCAAGATGTTTACAGTAGGCAATGCACCAAAAATACTCGGTACAATTTTGTGTTTTCACAAAAATATATATATATATATATATATTGATGCCTTACGGTACCTCTAAGGCATCAAGTAACAACAAATGATGCAATCCTTCATGTGGAGCATGCATGTGGTGACAGTGTAGAGGAAAAACTCCTTTCATTCTGTTTTCAATCCAACTCGTTTCTGATAGAACCAGAACTCCATCATCTGCTCCACCTCCAGCTGCTGTGGCTCTGAGTCAAACCAACCTGTTCCCCTCCTGGCCTGTGGGGGCGCTGCACCAAGAACCACTGAAGGAAACGACACCAAAACCTCTGAAGACACTGAGAGCAACTTCCTTCTTCACCAGATGGAAACAAGATGGAGGCGTCAGATTTTAGCGGTTGGAGGATTTCTCTTTAGTCTTTGGCTAAAGACCAGGAGCCATTTCTGCTGCTAGCGCTAGGCTAGCATGTTAGCTTTGGTTGTATTTACCCAGAATGCCCTGCGCTGTAGTCCACTTCCTGCTTTTGGAGTGGTCTCCGCTCCACTTGGCGTTCACTTCAACCAAACCCAGACTGAAGTTTGGAGGACCAGAGGTCAGAAGCCGACTAGCATTCATACCTCACCAACTGAACCGGACTTTGACTAGGCAAACAGACTGGAGTTGGATTAAAGCGGTTAAATCTGAGTCAGATGGAAAGAACCGGATCAGTTCCAGGATCACCTGGAAATGATTCCTGGACCTGATGTGAAGTGGATAAATGAAGGGGTCTGAGGGCGGAGCCCTGAGGCCCGCCAGCGCCTGGCCCAGTTTACTCACATTGTAGGACAGTAGGGGGAAGAGCGGCGGGGGCGGCGGCCGTCCGCCCAGCCCGCCCCGCAGCGTCAGCGGGCAGAACAGCGAGCTGTGGGCAGCCATGTTGACGGTGCCCAGCGCGGCGTTCAGCAGGTGGTACCGGTCCCTGGCTGGAGTCTGGGTCAGAGCAGAACCCAGTTAAAACCCAGAGCTTCTGATTGGCTCAGATCGACCAATCAGTCACTCACCGAGTCCCGGTGGACAACCGGAGCCACGCCCCACGTCAGGATGCCCCGCCCACCGTAGGAGTCCTGCAGCAATTCCGTGACCTTTGACCCCAGTCCCGCGAACCCGTCCTCCAGGTCACACAGAACCTGGAAACCCTGAGAGACACGAGGCCAGTGAGGAAGACGAGGAGGAGGAAGAGGACGAAGAAGAGAAAGAGGAGGAACCTGCAGGTAATCGCATTCCTCCACGAAGAAGTGCAGCCTGTCCTCCAGCTCGTCCAGCAGCGCCCCCTGCAGGGTAGACTCTCCCTGGCCGAAGGTCTCCAGGCGATGAGCCTCGCTGGAAAAACAAGCATCTGATTCATTTCCATCAGCGGACAGGCCGCACATCTGATCATTATTAATAATTACTAAATGCAGACATTGATGCTGCCAGTGTTCCCAGTGGCGACCCGGTTTACCCGTCATGGTTGAACTGGTGGATGACAACAACGGAGCGGGGGTGCAGGTGGAGCCGCAGGAAGTCAGACCAGACCGTCACACTGCCCTCCAGACGGTAGTTCTTCTGGACTCGGGTCAGCTGGTTGTTGAATGAGTCCACGCCCAGCGGACCTGGAGGGGCAGGGCATCAGAGGGGCGAGGCATCAGAGGGCGGGGCATCAGATGGGAAGAGGGGATTTGTCTGATCTTACCAGAGCCCTGCAGCTGCGACGCCGAGCAGAACTCTGCCTCAGTCAGGATCTGTCCCTTCTGGAGACAAACACCGGATCAGAACGAGAATCAGACCCGAATCTGGTTCTGATCCAGGTTCTGGTTCTCCAGCACTTACGTCCAGCTTCTCCAGATCCTCCAGGAAGCAGTTCTTCTCCGGTGGGCTGTGCTTGTGCACGGTGACGCTCCCCGCCCTGACAATGACACGGAAAGAATCAACACAGGGGCCACCGAGGGGTCGCTGTGGCCACCGAGGGATCGCTGTGGCCACAGGGGGTCGCTGTGGCCACAGGGGGTCGCTGTAGCCACAGGGGGTCGCTGTAGCCACAGGGGGTCGCTGTGGCCACAGGGGGGTCGCTGTGGCCACGGGAGGTCGCTGTGGCCACGGGGGGTCGCTGTGGCCACGGGGGGTCGCTGTGGCCACAGGGGGGTCGCTGTGGCCACGGGGGGTCGCTGTGGCCACAGGGGGGTCGCTGTGGCCACGGGAGGTCGCTGTGGTTTTTACCAGGTGACCGCTGCCGCTGCGGCTCCTCCAGGGTCGTACAGACTGCCTTCCTGCCGCAGCGTCCGGAGACTTCCTGCAGAGACAGACAGACGGGTTGGGCCGGGCTCCTGGTTCTGGCTGAGCAAAACCAGAGCGCGCCGTACCTTTAAGATCCATGGCAATGAGTCGGGGCGTGTAGGTGACGCTGCCGCCTGGAGTCTGTCCTTCCCGGAACACAGAGTCGCTCTGGACCTCCGGCGGCGCCGACCCAGGGTCGTAGCACAGAGATGCATCCTGTCAACGAGACACAGCAACACGCAGGAACATCATAAAGAATTACAGCATCTGTAAAAGTATTCAGACCTTGGATGGTTTTAAAATCAGTCATGAGCAACAAAAAGCCCTTTAACATCAAAATGAAAACTAATTTCAGCTAAGTAATGATAAAAAAATGTAGCAGAAACTAAGTGACGGCTTCCAGTCGGTTTAGTGATGGCCACCTGCCATCAGGCAGTTTTCCTCCATTCTTCCTGATAAACTGATCCAGTTCTGTCAGGCTGGTGGGACCTGCTGTGAACAGGCCTGGGCTTTGACTAGGTCACAGTCCTTCCATGTCTTGATGATGGATTTATCTGAACTCCAGATGGTCCAGACCAGCAGCAGGAGGGAAATGACCAAGATCCAAGACAGAGCAGCTGTGATGAAAAGCATGGTGGTAGCAGTGTTATGGTCTGGGCCTGAGCGGCTGATGGACATGAGGCTCCATCACCACAGGCTGTCCTCCCACGCAGGGCTCGTGTTTTAACCACGGAAAATAAACTTATACCAACACAACTAAAGTTTTCAGAAGGGTCCGTCAACAATTACTTCATCTCCTTCTTCTTGTGAGCAGCTCAGTGGAACCCATGGAGTTCCACGCTAACGGGGCGGCTATCGACTTTAGCCGCTCCGTTTCCTCACCTGTAAATTCCACCAGTGGGTTCCCACGAAGTTGGAATAATGTCCGAGTTGCAGGGTGATGACTTCCCTGCTGACTCCGGTCATCGTGACGGGATCAACACGCAGGATAGAACCACGGAGACCGCAGAACTCCACGCATGACGAGCATGCTGCTGAACTGACAACACCGAACGCAGCGGCCGTTTCCTATTGGCTGGAAGGAGGAGCAAGGTGAAATGTGATTGGAGGAGCCGGAGCCTCGTAGTTTGGTTTCACTTCACCGACGATTCACATGAAACTAAAATGATTATTCACACAACAGAAACAATAACAATGATAAAACATTAACAAGCAATTAAATACATATCAAAAGTAAAACAAAATATATTAATAAATAGTTTTAACAAAAGAACTATAGATATAATAATATTAAATAAAAATGTGTTGAATATTTTAAATTCAACACGAGATTTAAAAAGCTGCATTAAAACACATCAAAGAAATTACATCAAAGAACCAAAAAATATTTAATTACCAAAATAAACCAATGAAACAACTATAAAAAATAATTTAAGTAATAAAAAATAAATAAGTAATAAATAAAACAGACAACTAACAAAGTACTTGTATATTTAAGGAATGAAACAATGAACTAAAAAGAAGCTGAAAATTAAAGAACCAAGTTCAAATTTAATTTTGAAATAAGATCAGTTAAAATATGAAAGTCTGAAATATAGGTGAAATGGAACTGGAATAAATCACACTGTTGCTGTTAATAAAGAGGCTAAAAATCTTTACAGATGCATCAGAATGTTAGAAAACAGAGAAGGGAGATCTAAAGTTATTCCAGATTAAAATGTTATGAAAAATAAAATAACAATTTTGCAGTTTATGCAGAATAAGTAGTTCTAATGTAGGGGTGGCCAAGTCCAGTCCTCGAGAGCCACCATCCTGCAAGTTTCAGATGCATCCCTGCTTCAACACACCTGAATCAAATGACTGGCTCGTTATCAGGCCTCTGTAGAGCTGATCCCGGTCTGTTGGAGTAAGGATATTTCTAAAACTTGCAGGATGGTGGCTCTCGAGGACTGGACTTGGCCACCCCTAGATTAGACCATCAGAACTGTAATTGTAATTTAATAATTGATTCATGTAACAAACAGGGTCTGTTCCACCTCAGGCTGGGTCACACACTGCTGTGGGACGGCATCGCGTTCCTCTACAAGGTTTGTCTTCAGTCCGTCGATCAGCAGCTCCGCAATGATTGTGACAACCTGGAGCCTGGAGTTGGCCTCTGCTGGCGGGGAGTGAGCCGGAGTTCCCTGCAGCTCCTCCAGAGGTCGCTCTGGTTGCATCCATTAATAATGATCCCTGTTTCTTGCTCACCAGCTGCTTCCAACTGTTTGGCTTTTTGCAGGGAGGATTTGGCACTTTTTCATGGGTAAGCGCAACCCACAAAATCAACTTTTCTTCTCAAGCAGTCGCCATTAGAGCTAAATAAACAGCCAGTTTTGTTAGTTTTTTATGACTGCATATCCATACTTACACATCTTCTGGTTGTTTTGTTTACTCCAGTGTTTCTCCATCCTGGTCCTCAGGCCTCCTGTCCTCCATGTTTCAGGTGTTTCCCTTCTGCCACCTGGATTGTATCTCTGGGTGATTAACAGGATCTGCAGCTCCTGATGGTCCTGCAGTCATTTGATCAGCTGTTCTGGAACAGAGGCTCATCTAGAACATGCAGAGCAGGGGGCCTGAGGACCAGGGTGGAGAAACGCTGAGTTAGTTAGATATTTTTTAATCTGTTCCTAACTTCTCTAAAGCACATTTTGTTGTATGAAATGTGATTTACAGTTAATGTTTAGCTGAATTATATTTTCATTATTTGTGATGGCAATAAACAAGTCATTTATTTTGTGCTAAAGCTATTTTGTCTTGGTAAAGTGTCTGCCGATGGTGCAAAAATGACCTTTAAACTCAATTCTGGCGATGATCCAAAAATAATAAAGTAATCATACACTCAGATCATAAGTAAGTACTTTTAGATGCACCAGCTAATTAGAAAGACATAAGTTTTTATCAACCTTTGATCTGCACTGTCGTCTCCCTCAGTTGATAAATGCTTCAGTAAAATGATAAAACACAATCACTATGATATCCATGAATAGTTATCTTTTCATTTTTACTTAATATTACAAGCAACAAGTCAATATTAGAAAATCCTTGTGTTTGTCGAAATAAAAACATCAAATGTTCTGTAAATGCTTGGAGTTTAAAATGGAAATCCGTCCATTTCCTGTGACTGATGAATACAGATGTCAATATATTTTCTTAGATGTAATAATGTGATAACAAAACGTGACAAACTTCAGGATTTGACTTTGTTTTCTTTTCTCTTTGTGGCTTTCAGCAATTACAGTACAGAACTCTAAAACGAGTTTGGTGTTGGTCGCTGTTGATGCTTCAGATCCTAAAACTTTATTGTCAAACAAAGATAATCGACATGAAAACACTTTTGACTAACACTCAGAACAAGACATTGCGCTAACATGGTAATGCTAACATGGTAATGCTAACATGGTAATGCCAACATGGTAATGCTAACATGGTAATGCCAACATGGTAATGCTAACATGGTAATGCCAACATGGTAATGCTAACATGGTAATGCCAACATGGTA